>NW_026735310.1:0-141761 GCF_949786415.1 Peromyscus eremicus
GCTCCCATTGCCATACACAGTGCAAATAGCACTTGCGTCTGTTCCCAGCAAGTACAGTGTATCGGACTGAAGAGGAGCTACTGTTCTTGTCAGTTTCCTAAGCAGAGTTGAACTAGTTATGCCCCATGTGCAGGAAGCACAGTTCTTTTGTTCTGAGCAAGCTCACTGTTCTGGCCCTATAGGAAACACAATAGAAGAGAAGAGTGCTCTTTTCCCTATAGTAGAGTGTGTTTATTGTAAGGCAAGCTAGCGTTTGTTTCCCAGTCCTAAATGGAGGTTGAATCACATGCAGTTTCTAGTCCTACGAGCAAGAGTTGTTTTATGGTAAGAAGAGTCACTATTGCGCTGCCATTGCCATACACAGGACAAATAGCACTGGCGTCTGTTCCCAGCAAGTACAGTGTATTGTACAGAAGAGGATCTACTGTTCTTGTCAGGTTCCTAAGCAGAATTGAACTAGATATGGCCGTGTGTGTAGGAAGCACAGTTCTAATGTTCTGAGCAAGTTCAATCTTCTGGTTCTATAGGAAACACAGTAGAGTAGAAGAGTGCTCTTTTCTCAAAAGCAGAGTGTGTTTCTTGGAAGACGAGCTAGCGTTTCTTTCCTAGTCCTAAATGGAGTTGAGTCACATGCAGTTTTTTGTCCTACGAGTAAGAGTTGTTTTCTGGTAAGACAAGTCACTATTGTGCTCCAATTGCCATACACAGTGCAAATAGCTCTCGTGTCTGTTCCATGCAAGTACAGTGTATTGGAAGGAAGAGGAGCTATTGTTCTTGTCAGTTTCCTAAGCAGAGTTGAACTAGATATGGCCCGTGTGGGTAGGAAGCACAGTTCTTTTGTTCTGAGCAAGCTCACTGTTCGGACCCCATAGGAAACACAGTAGAGTAGAAGAGTGCTCTTTTCTCAAAAGCAGAGTGTGTTTCATGTAAGGCGAGCTAGCATTTGTTTCCCAGTCCTAAATGGAGTTGAATCTCATGCAGTTTCTGGTCTTACGAGCAAGAGTTGTTTTCTGGTAAGGAAAGTCACTATTGCGCTCCCATTGACATACACAGTGCAAATAGCACTCGCGTCTGTTCCCAGCAAGTACAGTGTATCGGACTGAAGAGGAGCTACTGTTCTTGTCAGTTTCCTAAGCAGAGTTGAACTAGATATGGCCCGTGTGTAGGAAGCACTGTTCTTTTGTTCTGAGCAAGCTCACTGTTCTGGCCCTATAGGAAACACAGTAGAGTAGAAGAGTGCTCTTTTCTCTAAAGCAGAGTGTGTTTCTAGTAAGTTGAGCTAGCTTTTATTTCCCAGTCCTAAATGGAGTTGAATCACATGTAGTTTCTGGTCCTACTAGCAAGAGTTGTTTTCTGGTAAGAAGAGTCACTATTGCGCAGCCATTGCCATACACAGGACAAATAGCACTGGCATCTGTTCCCAGCAAGTACAGTGTATTGGACTGAAGAGGATCTACTGTTCTTGTCAGGTTCCTAAGCAGAGTTGAACTAGATATGGCCGTGTGAGTAGGAAGCACAGTTTTTTTGTTCTGAGCAAGCTCACTGTTCGGAACACATAGGAAACACAGTAGAGTAGAAGAGTGCTCTTTTCTCAAAAGCAGAGTGTGTTCCTTGGAAGTCGAGCTAGCGTTTGTTTCCCAGTTAAATGGAGTTGAGTTCCATGCAGTTTTTTGTCCTATGAGCAAGAGTTGTTTTCTGGTAAGAGAAGTCACTATTGTGCTCCAATGCCATACACAGTGCAAATAGCATTCGCGTCTGTTCCCTGCAAGTACAGTGTATTGGACTGAAGAGGAGCTACTGTTCTTCTCAGTTTCCTAAGCAGAGTTGAACTAGATATGGCCCGTGTGTAGGAAGCACAGTTCTTTTGTTCTGAGCAAGCTCACTGTTCTGGCCCTTAAGGAAACACAGTAGAGTAGAAGTGTGCTCTTTTCTTTAAAGGAGAGTGTGTTTCTTGTAAGGTGAGCTAGTTTTTGTTTGCCAGTCCTAAATGCAGTTGAATCACATGCAGTTTCTGGTCCTACAAGCAAGAGTTGTTTTCTGGTAAGAAGAGTCACTATTGCGCTGCCATTGCCATACACAGGACAAATAGCATTGGCGTCTCTTCCCAGCAAGTACAGTGTATTGGACTGAAGAGGATCTACTCTTCTTGTCAGGTTCCTAAGCAGACTTGAACTAGATATGGCCGTGTGTGTAGGAAGCACAGTTTTTTTGTTCTGAGCAAGCTCACTTTTCGGAACACCTAGGAAACACAGTAGAGTAGAAGAGTGCTCTTTTCTCAAAAGCAGAGTGTGTTTCTTGTAAAGCGAGCTAGAGTTTGTTTCCCAGTCCTAAATGGAGTGGAATCACATGCAGTTTCTGGTCCTACGAGCAAGAGTTGTTTTCTGGTAAGAAGAGTCACTATTGCGCTGCCTTTGCCATACACAGGACAAATAGCACTGGCGTCTGTTCCCAGCAAGTATAGTGTATTGGACTGAAGAGGATCTACTGTTCTTGTCAGGTTCCTAAGCAAAATTGAACTAGATATGCCCGTGTGTGTAGGAAGCACAGTTCTTTTGTTCCGAGCAAGCTCACTGTTCGGACCCCATAGGAAGGAAACACAGTAGAGTAGAAGAGTGCTCTTTTCTCAAAAGCAGAGTGTGTTTCTTGTAAGTCGAGCTAGCGTTTGTTTCCCAGTCCTAAATGGAGTTGAGTCACATGCAGTTTTTTGTCCTACGAGCAAGAGTTGTTTTCTGGTAAGATGAGTCACTATTGTGGTCCAATGCCATACACAGTGCAAATAGCACTCGCGTCTGTTCCCCGCAAGTACAGTGTATCGGACTGAAGAGGAGCTACTGTTCTTGTTTGTTTCCTAAGCAGAGTTGAACTAGATATGGCCCGTGTGTGTAGAAAGCACAGTTCTTTTGTTCTGAGCAAGCTCACTGTTCGGACCCCATAGGAAACACAGTAGAGTAGAAGAGTGCTCTTTTCTCAAAAGCAGAGTGTGTTTCTTGTAAGGCGAGCTAGCATTTGTTTCCCAGTCCTAAATGGAGTTGAATCACATGCAGTTTCTGGTCCTACAAGCAAGAGTTGTTTTCTGGTAAAGAAAGTCACTACTGTGCTCCCATTGCCATACACAGTGCAAATAGCACTTGCGTCTGTTCCCAGCAAGTACAGTGTATCGGACTGAAGAGGACCTACTGTTCTTGTCAGTTTCCTAAGCAGAGTTGAACTAGTTATGCCCCATGTGCAGGAAGCACAGTTCTTTTGTTCTGAGCAAGCTCACTGTTCTGGCCCTATAGGAAACACAATAGAAGAGAAGAGTGCTCTTTTCCCTATAGTAGAGTGTGTTTCTTGTAAGGCAAGCTAGCGTTTGTTTCCCAGTCCTAAATGGAGTTGAATCACATGCAGTTTCTAGTCCTACGAGCAAGAGTTGTTTTATGGTAAGAAGAGTCACTATTGCGCTGCCATTGCCATACACAGGACAAATAGCACTGGCGTCTGTTCCCAGCAAGTACAGTGTATTGTACAGAAGAGGATCTACTGTTCTTGTCAGGTTCCTAAGCAGAATTGAACTAGATATGGCCGTGTGTGTAGGAAGCACAGCTCTAATGTTCTGAGCAAGTTCACTCTTCTGGTTCTATAGGAAACACAGTAGAGTAGAAGAGTGCTCTTTTCTCAAAAGCAGAGTGTGTTTCTTGGAAGACGAGCTAGCGTTTCTTTCCTAGTCCTAAATGGAGTTGAGTCACATGCAGTTTTTTGTCCTACGAGTAAGAGTTGTTTTCTGGTAAGACAAGTCACTATTGTGCTCCAATTGCCATACACAGTGCAAATAGCTCTCGTGTCTGTTCCATGCAAGTACAGTGTATTGGAAGGAAGAGGAGCTATTGTTCTTGTCAGTTTCCTAAGCAGAGTTGAACTAGATATGGCCCGTGTGGGTAGGAAGCACAGTTCTTTTGTTCTGAGCAAGCTCACTGTTCGGACCCCATAGGAAACACAGTAGAGTAGAAGAGTGCTCTTTTCTCAAAAGCAGAGTGTGTTTCATGTAAGGCGAGCTAGCATTTGTTTCCCAGTCCTAAATGGAGTTGAATCTCATGCAGTTTCTGGTCTTAAGAGCAAGAGTTGTTTTCTGGTAAAGAAAGTCACTATTGTGCTCCCATTGACATACACGGTGCAAATAGCACTCGCGTCTGTTCCCAGCAAGTACAGTGTATCGGACTGAAGAGGAGCTACTGTTCTTGTCAGTTTCCTAAGCAGAGTTGAACTAGATATGGCCCGTGTGTAGGAAGCACTGTTCTTTTGTTCTGAGCAAGCTCACTGTTCTGGCCCTATAGGAAACACAGTAGAGTAGAAGAGTGCTCTTTTCTCTAAAGCAGAGTGTGTTTCTAGTAAGTTGAGCTAGCTTTTATTTCCCAGTCCTAAATGGAGTTGAATCACATGCAGTTTCTGGTCCTACTAGCAAGAGTTGTTTTCTGGTAAGAAGAGTCACTATTACGCAGCCATTGCCATACACAGGACAAATAGCACTGGCGTCTGTTCCCAGCAAGTACAGTGTATTGGACTGAAGAGGATCTACTGTTCTTGTCAGGTTCCTAAGCAGAGTTGAACTAGATATGGCCGTGTGAGTAGGAAGCACAGTTTTTTTGTTCTGAGCAAGCTCACTGTTCGGAACACATAGGAAACACAGTAGAGTAGAAGAGTGCTCTTTTCTCAAAAGCAGAGTGTGTTCCTTGGAAGTCGAGCTAGCGTTTGTTTCCCAGTTAAATGGAGTTGAGTCACATGCAGTTTTTTGTCCTACGAGCAAGAGTTGTTTTCTGGTAAGAGAAGTCACTATTGTGCTCCAATGCCATACACAGTGCAAATAGCATTCGCGTCTGTTCCCTGCAAGTACAGTGTATTGGACTGAAGAGGAGCTGCTGTTCTTCTCAGTTTCCTAAGCAGAGTTGAACTAGATATGGCCCGTGTGTAGGAAGCACAGTTCTTTTGTTCTGAGCAAGCTCACTGTTCTGGCACTTTAGGAAACACAGTAGAGTAGAAGTGTGCTCTTTTCTCTAAAGCAGAGTGTGTTTCTTGTAAGGTGAGCTAGTTTTTGTTTGCCAGTCCTAAATGGAGTTGAATCACATGCAGTTTCTGGTCCTACAAGCAAGAGTTGTTTTCTGGTAAGAAGAGTCACTATTGCGCTGCCATTGCCATACACAGGACAAATAGCATTGGCTTCTCTTCCCAGCAAGTACAGTGTATTGGACTGAAGAGGATCTACTCTTCTTGTCAGGTTCCTAAGCAGACTTGAACTAGATATGGCCGTGTGTGTAGGAAGCACAGTTTTTTTGTTCTGAGCAAGCTCACTTTTCGGAACACCTAGGAAACACAGTAGAGTAGAAGAGTGCTCTTTTCTCAAAAGCAGAGTGTGTTTCTTGTAAAGCGAGCTAGAGTTTGTTTCCCAGTCCTAAATGGAGTGGAATCACATGCAGTTTATGGTCCTACGAGCAAGAGTTGTTTTCTGGTAAGAAGAGTCACTATTGCGCTGCCTTTGCCATACACAGGACAAATAGCACTGGCGTCTGTTCCCAGCAAGTATAGTGTATTGGACTGAAGAGATCTACTGTTCTTGTCAGGTTCCTAAGCAAAATTGAACTAGATATGCCCGTGTGTGTAGGAAGCACAGTTCTTTTGTTCCGAGCAAGCTCACTGTTCGGACCCCATAGGAAGGAAACACAGTAGAGTAGAAGAGTGCTCTTTTCTCAAAAGCAGAGTGTGTTTCTTGTAAGTCGAGCTAGCGTTTGTTTCCCAGTCCTAAATGGAGTTGAGTCACATGCAGTTTTTTGTCCTACGAGCAAGAGTTGTTTCTGGTAGATGAGTCACTATTGTGGTCCAATGCCATACACAGTGCAAATAGCACTCGCGTCTGTTCCCCGCAAGTACAGTGTATCGGACTGAAGAGGAGCTACTGTTCTTGTTTGTTTCCTAAGCAGAGTTGAACTAGATATGGCCCGTGTGTGTAGAAAGCACAGTTCTTTTGTTCTGAGAAAGCTCACTGTTCGGACCCCATAGGAAACACAGTAGAGTAGAAGAGTGCTCTTTTCTCAAAAGCAGAGTGTGTTTCTTGTAAGGCGAGCTAGCATTTGTTTCCCAGTCCTAAATGGAGTTGAATCACATGCAGTTTCTGGTCCTACGAGCAAGAGTTGTTTTCTGGTAAAGAAAGTCACTACTGCGCTCCCATTGCCATACACAGTGCAAATAGCACTTGCGTCTGTTCCCAGCAAGTACAGTGTATCGGACTGAAGAGGAGCTACTGTTCTTGTCAGTTTCCTATGCAGAGTTGACCTAGTTATGCCCATGTGCAGGAAGCACAGTTCTTTTGTTCTGAGCAAGCTCACTGTTCTGGCCCTATAGGACAACACAATAGAAGAGAAGAGGGCTCTTTTCCCTATAGTAGAGTGTGTTTCTTGTAAGGCAAGCTAGCGTTTGTTTCCCAGTCCTAAAAGGAGTTGAATCACATGCAGTTTCTAGTCCTACGAGCAAGAGTTGTTTTAGGGTAAGAAGAGTCACTATTGCGCTGCCATTGCCATACACAGGACAAATAGCACTGGCGTCTGTTCCCAGCAAGTACAGTGTATTGTACAGAAGAGGATCTACTGTTCTTGTCAGGTTCCTAAGCAGAATTGAACTAGATATGGCCGTGTGTGTAGGAAGCACAGTTCTGATGTTCTGAGCAATTTCACTCTTCTGGTTCTATAGGAAACACAGTAGAGTAGAAGAGTGCTCTTTTCTCAAAAGCAGAGTGTGTTTCTTGGAAGACGAGCTAGCGTTTGTTTCCCAGTCCTAAATGGAGTTGAGTCACATGCAGTTTTTTGTCCTACGAGTAAGAGTTGTTTTCTGGTAAGACAAGTCACTATTGTGCTCCAATTGCCATACACAGTGCAAATATGTCTCGTGTCTGTTCCCTGCAAGTATAGTGTATTGGAAGGAAGAGGAGCTATTGTTCTTGTCAGTTTCCTAAGCAGAGTTGAACTAGATATGGCCCATGTGTGTAGGAAGCACAGTTCTTTTGTTCTGAGCAAGCTCACTGTTCGGACCCCATAGGAAACACAGTAGAGTAGAAGAGTGCTCTTTTCTCAAAAGCAGAGTGTGTTTCATGTAAGGCGAGCTAGCATTTGTTTCCCAGTCCTAAATGGAGTTGAATCTCATGCAGTTTCTGGTCTTACGAGCAAGAGTTGTTTTCTGGTAAGGAAAGTCACTATTGTGCTCCCATTGACGTACACAGTGCAAATAGCACTCGCGTCTGTTCCCAGCAAGTAGAGTGTATTGGACTGAAGAGGATCTACTGTTCTTGTCAGGTTCCTAGCAGAGTTGAACTAGATATGGCCGTGTGAGTAGGAAGCACAGTTTTTTTGTTCTGAGCAAGCTCACTCTTCGGAACTCATAGGAAACACAGTAGAGTAGAAGAGTGCTCTTTTCTCAAAAGCAGAGTGTGTTCCTTGGAAGTCGAGCTAGCGTTTGTTTCCCAGTTAAATGGAGTTGAGTCACATGCAGTTTTTTGTCCTACGAGCAAGAGTTGTTTTCTGGTAAGAGAAGTCACTATTGTGCTCCAATGCCATACACAGTGCAAATAGCATTCGCGTCTGTTCCCTGCAAGTACAGTGTATTGGACTGAAGAGGAGCTGCTGTTCTTCTCAGTTTCCTAAGCAGAGTTGAACTAGATATGGCCCGTGTGTAGGAAGCACAGTTCTTTTGTTCTGAGCAAGCTCACTGTTCTGGCCCTTTAGGAAACACAGTAGAGTAGAAGTGTGCTCTTTTCTCTAAAGCAGAGTGTGTTTCTTGTAAGGTGAGATAGTTTTTGTTTGTCAGTCCTAAATGGAGTTGAATCACATGCAGTTTCTGGTCCTACAAGCAAGAGTTGTTTTCTGGTAAGAAGAGTCACTATTGCGCTGCCATTGCCATAAACAGGACAAATAGCATTGGCTTCTCTTCCCAGCAAGTACAGTGTATTGGACTGAAGAGGATCTACTCTTCTTGTCAGGTTCCTAAGCAGACTTGAACTAGATATGGCCGTGTGTGTAGGAAGCACAGTTTTTTTGTTCTGAGCAAGCTCACTTTTCGGAACACCTAGGAAACACAGTAGAGTAGAAGAGTGCTCTTTTCTCAAAAGCAGAGTGTGTTTCTTGTAAAGCGAGCTAGAGTTTGTTTCCCAGTCCTAAATGGAGTGGAATCACATGCAGTTTATGGTCCTACGAGCAAGAGTTGTTTTCTGGTAAGAAGAGTCACTATTGCGCTGCCTTTGCCATACACAGGACAAATAGCACTGGCGTCTGTTCCCAGCAAGTATAGTGTATTGGACTGAAGAGGATCTACTGTTCTTGTCAGGTTCCTAAGCAAAATTGAACTAGATATGCCCGTGTGTGTAGGAAGCACAGTTCTTTTGTTCCGAGCAAGCTCACTGTTCGGACCCCATAGGAAGGAAACACAGTAGAGTAGAATAGTGCTCTTTTCTCAAAAGCAGAGTGTGTTTCTTGTAAGTCGAGCTAGCGTTTGTTTCCCAGTCCTAAATGGAGTTGAGTCACATGCAGTTTTTTGTCCTACGAGTAAGAGTTGTTTTCTGGTAAGACGAGTCACTATTGTGCTCCAATTGCCATACACAGTGCAAATATCTCTCGTGTCTGTTCCCTGCAAGTACAGTGTATTGGAAGGAAGAGGAGCTATTGTTCTTGTCAGTTTCCTAAGCAGAGTTGAACTAGATATGGCCCGTGTGTGTAGGAAGCACAGTTCTTTTGTTCAGAGCAAGCTCACTGTTCGGACCCCATAGGAAACACAGTAGAGTAGAAGAGTGCTCTTTTCTCAAAAGCAGAGTGTGTTTCATGTAAGGCGAGCTAGCATTTGTTTCCCAGTCCTAAATGGAGTAATCTCATGCAGTTTCTGGTCTTACGAGCAAGAGTTGTTTTCTGGTAAGGAAAGTCACTATTGTGCTCCCATTGACGTACACAGTGCAAATAGCACTCGCGTCTGTTCCCAGCAAGTAGAGTGTATCAGACTGAAGAGGAGTTACTGTTCTTGTCAGTTTCCTAAGCAGAGTTGAACTAGATATGGCCCGTGTTAGGAAGCAAAGTTCTTTTGTTCTGAGCAGGCTCACTGTTCTGGCCCTATAGGAAACACAGTAGAGTAGAAGAGTGCTCTTTTATCTAAAGCAGAGTGTGTTTCTTGTAAGTCGAGCTAGCGTTTGTTTCCCAGTCCTAAATGGAGTTGAATCACATGCACTATCTGGTCCTACGAGCAAGAGTTGTTTTCTGGTAAGGAAAGTCACTATTGCGCTCCCATTGCCATACACAGTGCAAATATCACTCGCGTCTGTTCCCAGCAAGTACAGTGTATCGGACTGAAGAGGAGCTACTGTTCTTGTCAGTTTCCTAAGCAGAGTTGAACTAGATATGGCCCGTGTGTAGGAAGCACAGTTCTTTTGTTCTGAGCAAGCTCACTGTTCTGGCCCTATAGGAAACACAGTAGAGTAGAAGAGTGCTCTTTTCTCTAAAGCAGAGTGTGTTTCTAGTAAGTTGAGCTAGCTATTGTTTCCCAGTCCTAAATGGAGTTGAATCACATGCAGTTTCTGGTCCTACTAGCAAGAGTTGTTTTCTGGTAAGAAGAGTCACTATTGCGCTGCCATTGCCATACACAGGACAAATAGCACTGGCGTCTTTTCCCAGCAAGTACAGTGTATTGGACTGAAGAGGATCTACTGTTCTTGTCAGGTTCCTAAGTAGAATTGAACTAGATATGGCCGTGTGTGTAGGAAGCACAGTTCTTTTGTTCTGAGCAAGCTCAATGTTCGGACCCATAGGAAACACAGTAGAGTAGAAGAGTGCTCTTTTCTCAAAAGCAGAGTGTGTTTCTTGGAAGTCGAGCTAGCGATTGTTTCCTAGTCCTAAATGGAGTTGAGTCACATGCAGTTTTTTGTCCTACGAGCAAGAGTTGTTTTCTGGTAAGACAAGTCACTATTGTGCTCCAATTGCCATACACAGTGCAAATAGCACTCGCGTCTGTTCCCTGCAAGTACAGTGTATTGGAAGGAAGAGGAGCTATTGTTCTTGTCAGATTACTAAGCAGAGTTGAACTAGATATGGCCCGTGTGTGTAGGAAGCACAGTTCTTTTGTTGTGAGCAAGCTCACTGTTCGGACCCCTTAGGAAACACAGTAGAGTAGAAGAGTGCTCTTTTCTCAAAAACAGAGTGTGTTTCATGTAAGGCGAGCTAGCATTTGTTTCCCAGTCCTAAATGGAGTTGAATCTCATGCAGTTTCTGGTCTTACGAGCAAGAGTTGTTTTCTGGTAAGGAAAGTCACTATTGTGCCTCCATTGACATACACAGTGCAAATAGCACTCGCGTCTGTTCCCAGCAAGTACACTGTATCGGACTGAAGAGCAGCTACTGTTCTTGTCAGTTTCCTAAGCAGAGTTGAACTAGATATGGCCCTTGTGTAGGAAGCACAGTTCTTTTGTTCTGAGCAACCTCACTGTTCTGGCCCTAAAGGAAACACAGTAGAGTAGAAGAGTGCTCTTTTCTCTAAAGCAGAGTGTGTTTCATGTAAGGTGAGCTAGCTTTTGTTTCCCAGTCCTAAATGGAGTTGAATCACATGCAGTTTCTGGTCCTACGAACAAGAGTTGTTTTCTGGTAAGGAAAGTCACTATTGCGCTCCCATTGACATACACAGTGCAAATAGCACTCGCGTCTCTTCCCTGCAAGTACAGTGTATCGGACTGAAGAGGAGCTACTGTTCTTGTCAGTTTCCTAAGCAGAGTTGAACTAATTATGGCCCGTGTGCAGGAAGCACAGTTCTTTTGTTCTGAGCAAGCTCACTGTTCTGGCCCTATAGGAAACACAATAGAGTAGAATAGTGCTCTTTTCCCTATAGTAGAGTGTGTTTCTTGTAAGGCAAGCTAGCGTTTGTTTCCCAGTCCTAAATGGAGTTGAATCACATTCAGTTTCTAGTCCTACGAGCAAGAGTTGTTTTAGGGTAAGAAGAGTCACTATTGCGCTGCCATTGCCATACACAGGACAAATAGCACTGGCGTCTGTTCCCAGCAAGTACAGTGTATTGTACAGAAGAGGATCTACTGTTCTTGTCAGGTTCCTAAGCAGAATTGAACTAGATATGGCCATGTGTGTAGGAAGCACAGTTCTCATGTTCTGAGCAAGTTCACTCTTCTGGCTCTAGAGGAAACACAGTAGAGTACAAGAGTGCTCTTTTCTCAAAAGCAGACTGTGTTTCTTGGAAGTTGAGCTAGCGTTTGTTTCCTAGTCCTAAAGTGAGTTGAGTCACATACAGTTTTTTGTCCTACGAGCAAAAGTTGTTTTCTGGTAAGACAAGTCACTATTGTGCTCCAATTCCCATACACAGTGCAAATAGCTCTCGCGTCTGTTCCCTGCAAGTACAGTGTATTGGAAGGAAGAGGGGCTATTGTTCTTTTCAGTTTCCTAAGCAGAGTTGAACTAGATATGGCCCATGTTTGTAGGAAGCACACTTCTTTTATTCTGAGCAAGCTCACTGTTTGGACCCCATAGGAAACACAGTAGAGTAGAAGAGTGCTCCTTTCTCAAAAGCAGAGTGTGTTTCATGTAAGGCGAGCTAGCATTTGTTTCCCAGTCCTAAATGGAGTTGAATCTCATGCAGTTTTTGGTCTTACGAGCAAGAGTTGTTTTCTGGTAAGGAAAGTCACTATTGTGCTCCCATTGACATACACAGTGCAAATTGCACTCGCGTATGTTCCCAGCAAGTACAGTGTATCGGACTGAAGAGGAGCTACTGTTCTTGTCAGTTTCCTAAGCAGAGTTGAACTAGATATGGCCCGTGTGTAGGAAGCACAGTTCTTTTGTTCTGAGCAAGCTCACTGTTCTGGCCCTATAGGAAACACAGTAGAGTAGAAGAGTGCTCTTTTATCTAAAGCAGAGTGTGTTTCTTGGAAGGTGAGCTAGCGTTTGTTTCCCAGTCCTAAATGGAGTTGAATCACATGCAGTTTCTGGTCCTACAAGCAATAGTTGTTTTCTGTTAAGAAGAGTCACTATTGCGCTGCCATTGCCATACACAGGACAAATAGCACTGGCGTCTGTTCCCAGCAAGTACAGTGTATTGGACTGAAGAGGATCTACTGTTCTTGTCAGGTTCCTAAGCAGTTTTGAACTAGATATGGCCGTGTGTGTAGGAAGCACAGTTCTTTTGTTCTGAGCAAGCTCACTGTTCGGACCCCATAGGAAACACAGTAGAGTAGAAGAGTGCTCTTTTCTCAAAAGCAGAGTGTGTTTCTTGTAAGTCGAGCTAGCGTTTGTTTCCCAGTCCTCAATGGAGTTGAGTCACATGCAGTTTTTTGTCCTACGAGCAAGAGTTGTTTTCTGGTAAGACGAGTCACTATTGTGCTCCAATGCAATACACAGTGCAAATAGCACTCGCGTCTGTTCCCCGCAAGTACAGTGTATCGGACTGAAGAGGAGCTACTGTTCTTGTTTTTTTCCTAAGCAGAGGTGAACTAGATATGGCCCGTGTGTGTAGAAAGCACAGTTCTTTTGTTCTGAGCAAGCTCACTGTTCGGACCCCATAGGAAACACAGTAGAGTAGAAGAGTGCTCTTTCTCAAAAGCAGAGTGTGTTTCTAGTAAGGCGAGCGAGCATTTATTTTCCAGTCCTAAATGGAGTTGAATCACATGCAGTTTCTGGTCCTACGAGCAAGAGTTGTTTTCTGGTAAGGAAAGTCACTATTGCACTCCCATTGCCAAACACAGTGCAAATAGCACTCGCGTCTGTTCCCAGCAAGTACAGTGTATCAGACTGAAGAGGAGCTACTGTTCTTGCAGTTTCCTAAGCAGAGTTGAACTAGTTATGGCCCGTGTGTAGGAAGCACAGTTCTTTTGTTCTGAGCAAGCTCACTGTTCTGGCCCTATAGGAAACACAATAGAGTAGAAGAGTGCTCTTTTCCCTAAAGTTTGTGTTTCTTGTAAGTCGAGCTAGCGTTTGTTTCCCAGTCCTAAATGGAGTTGAATCACATGCAGTTTCTAATCCTAAAAGCAAGGGTTGTTTTATGGTAAGAAGAGTCACTATTGCACTGCCATTGCCATACACAGGACAAATAGCACTGGCGTCTGTTCCCAGCAAGTACAGTGTATTGTACAGAAGAGGATCTACTGTTCTTGTCAGGTTCCTAAGCAGAATTGAAATAGATATGGCCGTGTGTGTAGGAAGCACAGTTCTAATGTTCTGAGTAAGTTCACTCTTCTGGCTCTATAGGAAACACAGTAGAGTAGAAGAGTGCTCTTTTCTCAAAAGCAGAGTGTGTTTCTTGTAAGTCGAGCTAGCGTTTGTTTCCCAGTCCTAAATGGAGTTGAGTCACATGCAGTTTTTTGTCCCACGAGCAAGAGTTGTTTTCTGGTAAGACGAGTCACTATTGTCCTCCAATGCCATACACAGTGCAAATAGCACTCGCGTCTGTTCCCCGCAAGTACAGTGTATCGGACTGAAGAGGAGCTACTGTTCTTGTTTGTTTCCTAAGCAGAGTTGAACTTGATATGGCCCGTGTGTGTAGAAAGCACAGTTCTTTTGTTCTGAGCAAGCTCACTGTTCGGACCCCATAGGAAACACAGTAGAGTAGAAGAGTGCTCTTTTCTCAAAAGAAGAGTGTGTTTCATGTAAGGCGAGCTAGCATTTGTTTCCCAGTCCTAAATGGAGTTGAATCACATGCAGTTTCTGATCCTACGAGCAAGAGTTGTTTTCTGGTAAGGAATGTCACTATTGCGCTCCCATTGCCATACACAGTGCAAATAGCACTCGAGTCTGTTCCCAGCAAGTACAGTGTATCGGACTGAATAGAGGCTACTGTTCTTGTCAGTTTACTAAGCAGAGTTGAACTAGATATGGTCCGTGTGTGTAGGAAGCACAGTTCTTTTGTTCTGAGCAAGCTCACTGTTTGGACCCCATAGGAAACACAGTAGAATAGAAGAGTGCTCTTTTCTCTAAAGCAGAGTGTGTTTCTTGTAAGGCGAGCTACCGTTTGTTTCCCAGTCCTAAATGGAGTGGAATCACATGCAGTTTCTGGTCCTACAAGCAAGAGTTGTTTTCTGGTAAGGAAAGTCACCATTGTGCTCCCTTTGCCATACACAGTGCAAATAGCCCTCCCGTCTGTTCCCAGCAAGTACAGTGTATTGGACTGAAGAGGAGCTACTGTTCTTCTCAGTTTCCTAAGCAGAGTTGAACTAGATATGTCCCGTGTGTGTAGGAAGTACGTTCTGTTTTTCTGAGCAAGCTCACTGTTCTGGCCCTATAGGAAACACTGTAGAGTAGAAGAGTGCTCTTTTCTCAATAGCAGAGTGTGTTTCTTGTAAAGCGATCTAGAATTTGTTTCCCAGTCCTAAATGGAGTTGAGTCACATGCAGTTTCTGGTCCTGCGATCAAGAGTTGTTTTCTGGTAAGAAGAGTCACTATTGCGCTGCCTTTGCCATACACAGGACAAATAGCACTAACGTCTGTTCCCAGCAAGTACAGTGTATTGGACTGAAGAGGATCTACTGTTCTTGTCAGGTTGCTAAGCAGAATTTTACTAGATATGGCCGTGTGTGTAGGAAGCACAGTTTTTTTTGTTCTGAGCAAGCTCACTGTTCGGAACACATAGGAAACACAGTAGAGTAGAAGAGTGCTCTATTCTCAAAAGCAGAGTGTGTTTCTTGGAAGTCGAGCTAGCGTTTGTTTCCCAGTCCTAAATGGAGTTGAGTCACATGCAGTTTTTTTCCTACGAGCAAGAGTTGTTTTTTGGTAAGACATGTCACTATTGTGCTCCAATTGCCATACACAGTGCAATTAGCACTCGCGTCTGTTCCCCGCAAGTACAGTGTATTGGACGGAAGAGGAGCTACTGTTCTTGTCAGTTTCCTAAGCAGAGTTGAACTAGATATGGCCCGTGTGTGTAGGAAGCACAGTTCTTTTGTTCTGAGCAAGCTCACTGTTCGGACCCCATAGGAAACACAGTAGAGTAGAAGAGTGCTCTTTTCTCAAAAACAGAGTGTGTTTCATGTAAGGTGAGCTAGCATTTGTTTCCCAGTCCTAAATGGAGTTGAATCACATGCAGTTTCTGGTCTTACGAGCAAGAGTTGTTTTCTGGTAAGGAAAGTCACTATTGCACTCCCTTTGCCATACACAGTGCAAATTGCACTCGCGTCTGTTCCCAGCAAGTACAGTGTATCAGACTGAAGAGGAGCTACTGTTCTTGTCAGTTTCCTAAGCAGAGTTGAACTAGATATGGCCCGTGTGTAGGAAGCACAGTCCCTTTGTTCTGAGCAAGCTCACTGTTCGGACCCTTTAGGAAACACAGTAGAGTAGAAGAGTGCTCTTTTCTCTAAAGCAGAGTGTGTTTCTTGTAAGGTGAGCTAGCTTTTGTTTCCCGGTCCTAAATGGAGTTGAATCACATGCAGTTTCTGGTCCTACGAGCAAGAGTTGTTTTCTGGTAAGAAGAGTCACTATTGCGCTCCCATTGCCATACACAGGGCAAATAGCATTGCCGTCTGTTCCCACCATGTACATTGTATTGTACTGAAAAGGAGCTGCTTTTCTTCTCAGTTTCCTAACCAGAGTTGAACTAGATATGGCCCGTGTTTTTAGGAAGTACAGTACTTTTTTCTGAGCAAGCACACTGTTCTGGCCCTATAGGAAACACAGTAGAGAAGAAGAGTGCTCTTTTCTCAAAAGCAGAGTGTGTTTCTTGTAAAGCGAGCTAGAGTTTGTTTTCCAGTCCTAAATGGAGTTGAATCACATGCAGTTTCTGGTCCTACGAGCAAGAGTTGTTTTCTGGTAAGAAGCGTCACTATTGAGCTGCCATTGCCATACACAGGACAAATAGCACTGGCGTCTGTTCCCAGCAAGAACAGTGTATTGGACTGAAGAGGATCTACTGTTCTTGTCAGGTTCCTAAGCAGTTTTGAACTAGATATGGCCGTGTGTGTAGGAAGCACAGTTCTTTTGTTCTGAGCAAGCTCAATGTTCGGACCCATAGGAAACACAGTAGAGTAGAAGAGTGCTCTTTTCTCAAAAGCAGAGTGTGTTTCTTGTAAGTCGAGCTAGCGTTTGTTTCCCAGTCCTAAATGGAGTTGAGTCACATGCAGTTTTTTGTCCCACGAGCAAGAGTTGTTTTCTGGTAAGACGAGTCACTATTGTCCTCCAATGCCATACACAGTGCAAATAGCACTCGCGTCTGTTCCCCGCAAGTACAGTGTATCGGACTGAAGAGGAGCTACTGTTCTTGTTTGTTTCCTAAGCAGAGTTGAACTTGATATGGCCCGTGTGTGTACAAAGCACAGTTCTTTTGTTCTGAGCAAGCTCACTGTTCGGACCCCATAGGAAACACAGTAGAGTAGAAGAGTGCTCTTTTCTCAAAAGAAGAGTGTGTTTCATGTAAGGCGAGCTAGCATTTGTTTCCCAGTCCTAAATGGAGTTGAATCACATGCAGTTTCTGATCCTACGAGCAAGAGTTGTTTTCTGGTAAGGAATGTCACTATTGCGCTCCCATTGCCATACACAGTGCAAATAGCACTCGAGTCTGTTCCCAGCAAGTACAGTGTATCGGACTGAATAGAGGCTACTGTTCTTGTCAGTTTACTAAGCAGAGTTGAACTAGATATGGTCCGTGTGTGTAGGAAGCACAGTTCTTTTGTTCTGAGCAAGCTCACTGTTTGGACCCCATAGGAAACACAGTAGAATAGAAGAGTGCTCTTTTCTCTAAAGCAGAGTGTGTTTCTTGTAAGGCGAGCTACCGTTTGTTTCCCAGTCCTAAATGGAGTGGAATCACATGCAGTTTCTGGTCCTACAAGCAAGAGTTGTTTTCTGGTAAGGAAAGTCACCATTGTGCTCCCTTTGCCATACACAGTGCAAATAGCCCTCCCGTCTGTTCCCAGCAAGTACAGTGTATTGGACTGAAGAGGAGCTACTGTTCTTCTCAGTTTCCTAAGCAGAGTTGAACTAGATATGTCCCGTGTGTGTAGGAAGTACGTTCTGTTTTTCTGAGCAAGCTCACTGTTCTGGCCCTATAGGAAACACTGTAGAGTAGAAGAGTGCTCTTTTCTCAATAGCAGAGTGTGTTTCTTGTAAAGCGATCTAGAATTTGTTTCCCAGTCCTAAATGGAGTTGAGTCACATGCAGTTTCTGGTCCTGCGATCAAGAGTTGTTTTCTGGTAAGAAGAGTCACTATTGCGCTGCCTTTGCCATACACAGGACAAATAGCACTAACGTCTGTTCCCAGCAAGTACAGTGTATTGGACTGAAGAGGATCTACTGTTCTTGTCAGGTTGCTAAGCAGAATTTTACTAGATATGGCCGTGTGTGTAGGAAGCACAGTTTTTTTTGTTCTGAGCAAGCTCACTGTTCGGAACACATAGGAAACACAGTAGAGTAGAAGAGTGCTCTATTCTCAAAAGCAGAGTGTGTTTCTTGGAAGTCGAGCTAGCGTTTGTTTCCCAGTCCTAAATGGAGTTGAGTCACATGCAGTTTTTTTCCTACGAGCAAGAGTTGTTTTTTGGTAAGACATGTCACTATTGTGCTCCAATTGCCATACACAGTGCAATTAGCACTCGCGTCTGTTCCCCGCAAGTACAGTGTATTGGACGGAAGAGGAGCTACTGTTCTTGTCAGTTTCCTAAGCAGAGTTGAACTAGATATGGCCCGTGTGTGTAGGAAGCACAGTTCTTTTGTTCTGAGCAAGCTCACTGTTCGGACCCCATAGGAAACACAGTAGAGTAGAAGAGTGCTCTTTTCTCAAAAACAGAGTGTGTTTCATGTAAGGTGAGCTAGCATTTGTTTCCCAGTCCTAAATGGAGTTGAATCACATGCAGTTTCTGGTCTTACGAGCAAGAGTTGTTTTCTGGTAAGGAAAGTCACTATTGCACTCCCTTTGCCATACACAGTGCAAATTGCACTCGCGTCTGTTCCCAGCAAGTACAGTGTATCAGACTGAAGAGGAGCTACTGTTCTTGTCAGTTTCCTAAGCAGAGTTGAACTAGATATGGCCCGTGTGTAGGAAGCACAGTCCCTTTGTTCTGAGCAAGCTCACTGTTCGGACCCTTTAGGAAACACAGTAGAGTAGAAGAGTGCTCTTTTCTCTAAAGCAGAGTGTGTTTCTTGTAAGGTGAGCTAGCTTTTGTTTCCCGGTCCTAAATGGAGTTGAATCACATGCAGTTTCTGGTCCTACGAGCAAGAGTTGTTTTCTGGTAAGAAGAGTCACTATTGCGCTCCCATTGCCATACACAGGGCAAATAGCATTGCCGTCTGTTCCCACCATGTACATTGTATTGTACTGAAAAGGAGCTGCTTTTCTTCTCAGTTTCCTAACCAGAGTTGAACTAGATATGGCCCGTGTTTTTAGGAAGTACAGTACTTTTTTCTGAGCAAGCACACTGTTCTGGCCCTATAGGAAACACAGTAGAGAAGAAGAGTGCTCTTTTCTCAAAAGCAGAGTGTGTTTCTTGTAAAGCGAGCTAGAGTTTGTTTTCCAGTCCTAAATGGAGTTGAATCACATGCAGTTTCTGGTCCTACGAGCAAGAGTTGTTTTCTGGTAAGAAGCGTCACTATTGAGCTGCCATTGCCATACACAGGACAAATAGCACTGGCGTCTGTTCCCAGCAAGAACAGTGTATTGGACTGAAGAGGATCTACTGTTCTTGTCAGGTTCCTAAGCAGTTTTGAACTAGATATGGCCGTGTGTGTAGGAAGCACAGTTCTTTTGTTCTGAGCAAGCTCACTCTCGGACACCATAGGAAACCCAGTAGAGTAGTAGAGTGCTCTTTTCTCAAAAGCAGAGTGTGTTTCTTGTAAGGCGAGCTAGCATTTGTTTCCCAGTCCTAAATGGAGTTGAATCATATGCAGTTTCTGGTCCTACGAGCAAGAGTTGTTTTCTGGTAAGGAAAGTCACTATTGTGCTCCCATTGCCATACACAGTGCAAATAGCACTGGCGTCTGTTCCCAGCAAGTACAGTGTATTGGACTGAAGAGGAGCTACTGTTCTTGTCAGTTTCCTAAGCAGAGTTGAACTAGTTATGGCCCGTGTGTAGGAAGCACAGTTCTTTTGTTCTGAGCAAGCTCACTGTTCTGGCCCTATAGGAAACACAGTAGAGTAGAAGAGTGCTCTTTTCCCTAAAGCAGAGTGTGTTTCTTGTAAGGCGAGCTAACGTTTGTTTCCCAGTCCTAAATGGAGTTGAATCACATTCAGTTTCTAGTCCTACGAGCAAGAGTTGTTTTAGGGTAAGAAGAGTCACTATTGCGCTGCCATTGCCATACACAGGACAAATAGCACTGGCGTCTGTTCCCAGCAAGTACAGTGTATTGTAATGAAGAGGATCTACTGTTCTTCTCAGGTTCCTAAGCAGAATTGAACTAGATATGGCCGTGTGTGTAGGAAGCACAGTTCTTATGTTCTGAGCAAGTTCACTCTTCTGGCCCTATAGGATACACAGTAGAGTAGAAGAGTGCTTATTTCTCAAAAGCAGAGTGTGTTTTTGTAAGGCGAGCTAGCGTTTGTTTCCCAGTCCTAAAAAGAGTTGAATCATATGCAGTTTCTGGTCCTATGAACAAGAATTGTTTTCTGGTAAGGAAAGTCACTATTGTGCTCCCATTGCCCTACACAAGGCAAATAGCACTTGCGTCTTTTCCCAGCAATTACAGTGTATTGGACTGAATAGGAGCTACTGTTCTTGTCAGTTTACTAAGCAG
The DNA here is from genome assembly GCF_949786415.1 of Peromyscus eremicus. Lineage (NCBI taxonomy): Eukaryota > Metazoa > Chordata > Mammalia > Rodentia > Cricetidae > Peromyscus > Peromyscus eremicus. Next base: position 19,695 of record NW_026735310.1, read on the forward strand.
AGTTGAACTAGATATGGTCCATGTTTGTAGGAAGCACAGTTCTTTTGTTCTGAGCAAGCTCACTTTTTGGACCCCATAGGAAACACAGTAGAATAGAAGAGTGCTCTTTTCTCTAAAGCAGAGTGTGTTTCTTGTAAGGCGAGCTAGCGTTTGTTTCCCAGTCCTAAATGGAGTGGAATCATATGCAGTTTCTGGTCCTACGAGCAAGAGTTGTTTTCTGGTAAGGAAAGTCACCATTGTGCTCCCTTTGCCATACACAGTGCAAATAGCCCTCCCGTCTGTTCCCAGCAATTACAGTGTATTGGACTGAAGAGGAGCTACTGTTCTTCTCAGTTTCCTAAGCAGACTTGAACTAGATATGGCCCGTGTGTGTAGGAAGCACAGTTCTTTTTTTCTGAGCAAGCTCACTGTTCTGGCCCTATAAGAAACACAGTAGAGTAGAAGAGTGCTCTTTTCTCAAAAGCAAAGTGTGTTTCTTGTAAAGCGAGCTAGAGTTTGTTTCCCAGTCCTAAATGGAGTTTAATCACATGCAGTTTCTGGTCCTACGAGCAAGAGTTGTTTTCTGGTAAGAAGAGTCACTATTGCGCTGCCATTGCCATACACAGGACAAATAGCACTGGCGTCTGTTCCCAGCAAGTACAGTGTATTGGATTCAAGAGGATATACTGTTCTTGTCAGGTTCCTAAACAGACTTGAACTAGATATGGCCGTGTGAGTAGGAAGCACAGTTTTTTTGTTCTGAGCAAGCCTACTGTTCGGAACACATAGGAAACACAGTAGAGTAGAAGAGTGCTCTTTTCTCAAAAGCAGAGTGTGTTTCTTGGAAGTCGAGCTAGCGTTTGTTTCCCAGTCCTAAATGGAGTTGAGTCACATGCAGTTTTTTGTCCTACGAGCAAGAGTTGTTTTCTGGTAAGACAAATCACTATTGTGCTCCAATTGCCATACACAGTGCAAATAGCACTCACGTCTGTTCGCCGCAAGTACAGTGTATTGTACTGAAGAGGATCTACTGTTCTTGTCAGTTTCCTAAGCAGAGTTGAACTAGATATGGCCCATGTGTGTAGGAAGCACAGTTTTTTTATTCTGAGCAAGCTCACTTTTCGGAACACATAGGAAACACAGTAGAGTAGAAGAGTGCTCTTTTCTCAAAAGCAGAGTGTGTTTCATGTGAGGTGAGCTAGCTTTTGTTTCCCAGTCCTAAATGGAGTTGAATCACATGCAGTTTCTGGTCCTACGAGCAAGAGTTTTTCTCTGGTAAGAAGAGTCACTATTGTGCTGCCATTGCCATACACAGGATAAATAGCACTGGCGTCTGTTCCCAGCAAGTACAGTGTATTGGACTGAAGAGGATCTACTGTTCTTGTCAGGTTCTTGAGCAGAATTGAACTAGATATGGCCGTGTGTGTAGGAAGCACAGTTCTTTGTTCTGAGCAAGCTCACTGTTCTGACTCCATAGGAAACACAGTAGAGTAGAAGAGTGCTCTTTTCTCAAAAGCAGAGTGTGTTTCTTGTAAGGCGAGCTAGCGTTTGTTTCCCAGTCCTAAATGGGGTTCAGTCACATGCAGTTTTTTGTCCTATGAGCAAGAGTTGTTTTCTGGTAAGGAAAGTCACTATTGCGCTCCCCTTGCCATACATAGTGCAAATAGCTCTCGCGTCTGTTCCCAGCAAGTACAGTGTATTGGACTGAAGAGGAGCTACTGTTCTTGTCAGTTTCCTAAGCAGAGTTGAACTAGATATGGCCCGTGTGTGTAGGAAGCACCGTTCTTATGTTCTGAGCAAGCTCACTGTTCTGGCCCTATAGGAAACACAGTAGAGTAGAAGAGTGCTCTTTTCTCAAAAGCAGAGTCTGTTTTTGAAAGGTGAGCTAGCGTTTGTTTCCTAGTCCTAAATGGAGTTGAATCACATGCAGTTTCTGGTCCTACGAACAAGAGTTTTTTTCTGATAAGGAAAGTCACTATTGCGCTCCCATTGCCCTACACAAGGCAAATAGCACTCGCGTATTTTCCCAGCAAGTACAGTGTATTGGACTGAATAGGAGCTACTGTTCTTGTCAGTTTCCTAAGTAGAGTTGAACTAGATATGGTCCGTGTGTGTAGGAAGCACAGTTCTTTTGTTCTGAGCAAGCTCACTGTTTGGACCCCATAGGAAACACAGTAGAGTAGAAGAATGCTCTTTTCTCTAAAGCAGAGTGTGTTTCTTGTAAAGCGAGCTAGAGTTTGTTTCCCAGTCCTAAATGTAGTGGAATCACATGCAGTTTCTGGTCCTACGAGCAAGAGTTGTTTTCTGGTAAGAAGAGTCACTATTGCGCTGCCATTGCCATACACAGGACAAATAGCACTGGCGTCTGTTCCCAGCAAGTACAGTGTATTGGACTGAAGAGGTTCTACTGTTCTTGTCAGGTTCCTAAGCAGACTTGAACTAGATATGGCCGTGTGTGTAGGAAGCACAGTTTTTTTGTTCTGAGCAAGCTCACTTTTCGGAACACATAGGAAACACAGTAGAGTAGAAGAGTGCTCTTTTTTCAAAAGCAGAGTGTGTTTCTTGAGAGTCGAGCTAGCGTTTGTTTCCCAGTCCTAAATGGAGTTGAGTCACAAGCAGTTTTTTGTCCTAGGAGCAAGAGTTGTTTTCTGGTAAGACAAGTCACTATTGTGCTCCAATGCCATACACAGTGCAAATAGCACTCGCGTCTGTTCCCCGCAAGTACAGTGTATTGGAGTGAAGAAGAGCTACTGTTCTTGTTTGTTTCCTAAGCAGAGTTGAACTAGATATGGCCCGTGTGTGGAGAAAGCACAGTTCTTTGTTCTGAGCAAGCTCACTGTTCTGGCCCTATAGGAAACACAGTAGAGTAGATGAGTGCTCTTTTCTCTAAAGCAGAGTGTGTTTCTTGTAAGGCGAGCTATCGTTTGTTTACCAGTCCTAAATGGAGTTGAATCACATGCAGTTTCTGGTCCTAAGAGCAAGAGTTGTTTTCTGGTAAGGAAAGTCACTATTGTGCTCCCATTGCAATACACAGTGCAAATAGCACTTGCGTCTGTTCCCAGCAAGTACAGTCTATCGGACTGAAGAGGATCTACTGCTCTGGTCAGGTTCCTAAGCAGAATTGAACTAGATATGGCCGTGTGTGTAGGAAGCACAGTTCCTTTTTTCTGAGCAAGCTCACTGTTCGGACCCCATAGGAAACACAGTAGAGTAGAAGAGTGCTCTTTTCTCAAAAGCAGAGTGTGTTTCTTGTAAAGCGAGCTAGAGTTTGTTTCCCAGTCCTAAATGGAGTTGAATCACATGCAGTTTCTGGTCCTACGAGCAAGAGTTGTTTTCTGGTAAGAAGAGTCACTATTGCGCTGCCATTGCCCTACACAGGACAAATAGCACTGGCGTCTGTTCCCAGCAAGTACAGTGTATTGGACTGAAGAGGATCTACTGTTCTTGTCAGGTTCATAAGCAGACTTGAACGAGATATGGCCGTGTGTGTAGGAAGCACAGTTCTTTTGTTCTGAGCAAGCTCACTGTTCTGGCCCTACAGGAAACACAGTAAAGTAGATGAGTGCTCTTTTCTCTAAAGCAGAGTGTGTTTCCTGTAAGGCCAGCTCGCTTTTTTTCCCAGTCCTAAATGGAGTTGAGTCACAGACAGTTTTTGGTCCTACGAGCAAGAGTTGTTTTCTGTTAAGAAGAGTCACTATTGCGCTCTAAATGCCATACACAGTGCAAATAGCACTCGCGTCTGTTCCCAGCAAGTACAGTGTATTGGACTGAATAGGAGCTACTGTTCTTGTCAGGTTCCTAAGCAGTGTTGAACTAGATATGGCCCGTGTGTAGGAAGCACAGTTCTTTTGTTCTGAGCAAGCTCACTGTTCTGGCCCTATAGGAAACACAGTAGAGTAGAAGAGTGCTCTTTTATCTAAAGCAGAGTGTGTTTCTTGGAAGGTGAGCTAGCGTTTGTTTCCCAGTCCTAAATGGAGTTCAATCACATGCAGTTTCTGGTCCTACAAGCAATAGTTGTTTTCTGTTAAGAAGAGTCACTATTGCGCTGCCATTGCCATACACAGGACAAATAGCACTGGCGTCTGTTCCCAGCAAGTACAATGTATTGGACTGAAGAGGATCTACTGTTCTTGTCAGGTTCCTAAGCAGTTTTGAACTAGATATGGCCGTGTGTGTAGGAAGCACAGTTCTTTTGTTCTGAGCAAGCTCACTGTTTGGACCCCATAGGAAACACAGTAGAGTAGAAGAGTGCTCTTTTCTCAAAAGCAGAGTGTGTTTCTTGTAAGGCGAGCTAGCGTTTGTTTCCCAGTCCTAAATGGAGTGGAATCAATGCAGTTTGTGGTCCTACGAGCTAGAGTTGTTTTATGGTAAGAATAGTCACTATTGCACTGCCATTGCCATATACAGGACAAATAGCACCGGCGTCTGTTCCCAGCAAGTACAGTGTATTGGACTGAAGAGGATCTACTGCTCTGGTCAGGTTCCTAAGCAGAATTGAACTAGATATGGCCGTGTGTGTAGGAAGCACAGTTCTTTTGTTCTGAGCAAGCTCACTGTTCGGACCCCATAAGAAACACAGTAGAGTAGAAGAGTGCTCTTTTCTCAAAAGCAGAGTGTGTTTCTTGTAAGGCGAGCTAGCGTTTGTTTCCCAGTCCTAAATGGAGTTGAATCACATGCAGTTTCTTGTCCTAAGAGCAAGAGTTGTTTTATGGTAAGAAGAGTCACTATTGCGCTGCCATTGCCATACACAGTAGAAATAGCACTGGCGTCTGTTGCCAGCAAGTACAGTGTATTGGACTGAAGAGGATCTACTGTTCTTGTCAGGTTCCTAATCAGAATTGAACTAGATATGGCCGTGTGTGTAGGAAGCACAGTTCTTATGTTCTGAGCAAGCTCACTCTTCAGACACCATAGGAAATACAGTAGAGTAGAAGAGTGCTCTTTTCTCAAAAGCAGAGTGTGTTTCTTGTAAGGCGAGCTAGCGTTTGTTTCCCAGTCCTAAATGGAGTTGAATCACATGCAATTTCTGGTCCTAAGAGCAAGAGTTGTTTTCTGGTAAGGAAAGTCACTATTGCTCTCCCCTTGATACATAGTGCAAATAGCTCTCGCGTCTGTTCCCAGCAAGTACAGTGTATAGGACTGAAGAGGAGCAACTGTTCTTGTCAATTTCCTAAGCAGAGTTGAACTAGATATGGCCCGTGTGTGTAGGAAGCACCGTTCTTATGTTCTGAGCAAGCTCACTGTTCTGGCCCTATAGGAAACACAGTAGAGTAGAAGAGTGCTCTCTTCTCAAAAGCAGAGTGTGTTTCTTGTAAAGCGCGCTAGAGTTTGTTTCCAGTCCTAAATGGAGTTGAATCACATGCAGTTTCTGGTCCTACGAGCAAGAGTTGTTTTCTGGTAAGAAGAGTCACTATTGCGCTGCCATTGCCCTAAACAGGACAAATAGCACTGGCGTCTGTTCCCAGCAAGTACAGTGTATTGGACTGAAGAGGATCTACTGTTCTTGTCAGGTTCCTAAGCAGACTTGAACGAGATAAGGCCGTGTGTGTAGGAAGCAAAATTTTTTTGATCTGAGCAAGCTCACTTTTCGGAACACATGGGAAACACAGTAGAGTAGAAGAGTGCTCTTTTCTCAAAAGCAGAGTGTGTTTCTTGGAAGTCGAGCTAGCGTTTGTTTCCCAGTCCTAAATGGAGTTGAGTCACATGCAGTTTTTTGTCCTACGAGCAAGAGTTGTTTTCTGGTAAGACAAGTCACTATTGTGCTCCAATTGCCATACACAGTGCAAATAGCACTCGCGTCTGTTCCCCGCAAGTACAGTGTATTCGACTGTAGAGGAGCTACTGTTCTTGTTTTTTTCCGAAGCAGAGTTGAACTAGATATCCCGTGTGTTTAGGAAGCACAGTTCTTTTGTTCTGAGCAAGTTCACTGTTTGGACTGCATAGGAAACACAGTAGAGTAGAAGAGTGCACTTTTCTCAAAAGCAGAGTGTGTTTCATGTAAGGCGAGCTAGCATTTGTTTCCCAGTTCTAAATGGAGTTGAATCACATGCAGTTTCTCGTCCTACGAGCAAGAGTTGTTTTCTGGTAAGGAAAGTCACTATTGCGCTCCCATTGCCATACACAGTGCAAAGAGCACTCCCGTCTGTTCTCAGCAAGTACAGTGTATTGGACTGAAGAGGATCTACTGTTCTTGTCAGGTTCCTAAGCAGAATTGAACTAGATATGGCCGTGTGTGTAGGAAGCACAGTTCTTATGTTCTGAGCAAGCTCACTGTTAGGACACCATAGGAAATACAGTAGAGTAGAAGAGTGCTCTTTTCTCAAAAGCAGAGTGTGTTTCTTGTAAGGCGAGCTAGCGTTTGTTTCGCAGTCCTAAATGGAGTTGAATCACATGCAGTTTCTGGTCCTAAGAGCAAGAGTTGTTTTCTGGTAAGGAAAGTCACTATTGCGCTCCCCTTGATACATAGTGCAAATAGCTCTCACGTCTGTTCCCAGCAAGTACAGTGTATCGGACTGAAGAGGAGCTACTGTTCTTGTCAGTTTCCTAAGCAGAGTTGAACTAGATATGGCCCGTGTGTGTAGGAAGCACCGTTCTTATGTTCTGAGCAAGCTCACTGTTCTGGCCCTATAGGAAACACAGTAGAGTAGAAGAGTGCTCTTTTCTCAAAAGCAGAGTGTGTTTTTTAAGGCGAGCTAGCGTTTGTTTCCTAGTCCTAAATGGAGTTGAATCACATGCAGTTTCTGGTCCTACGAACAAGAGTTTTTTTCTGGTAAGAAAAGTCACTATTGCGCTCCCATTGTCCTACACAAGGCAAATAGCACTTGCGTCTTTTCCCAGCAAGTACAGTGTATTGGACTGAATAGGAGCTACTGTTCTTGTCAGTTTCCTAAGCAGAGTTGAACTAGATATGGTCCGTGTGTGTAGGAAGCACAGTTCTTTTATTCTGAGCAATCTCACTGTTTGGAAGCCATAGGAAACACAGTAGAGTAGAAGAGTGCTCTTTTCTCTAAAGAAGAGTGTGTTTCTTGTAAGGCGAGCTAGCGTTTGTTTCCCAGTGCTAAATGGAGTTGAGTCACATGCAGTTTTTTGTCCTACGAGCAAGAGTTGTTTTCTGGTAAGACGAGACACTGTTGTGCTCCAATTGCCATACACAGTGCAAATAGCACTCGCGTCTGTTCCCTGCAAGTAAAGTGTATTGGACTGAAGAGGATCTACTGTTATTGTCAGTTTCCTAAGCAGAGTTGAACTAGATATGTCCCGTGTGTGTAGGAAGCACAGTTCTTCCATTCTGAGCAAGCTCACTGTTCGGACACCATAGGAAACACAGTAGAGTAGAAGAGTGCTCTTTTCTCAAAAGCAGAGTGTGTTTCATGTAAGGCGAGCTAGCACTTGTTTGCCATTCCTAAATGGAGTTGAATCACATGCAGTTTCTAGTCCTATGAGCAAGAGATGTTTTCTGGTAAGGAAAGTCACTATTGTGCTCCCATTGCCATACACAGTGCAAATAGCACTCGTGTCTGTATCGGACTGAACAGGAGCTACTGTTCTTGTCTGTTTCCTAAGCTGAGTTGAACTAGTTATGGCCCGTGTGTAGGAAGCACAGTTCTTTTGTTTTGAGCAAGCTCACTGTTCTGGCCCTATAGGAAACACAGTAGAGTAGAAGAGTGCTCTTTTCTCTAAAGCAGTGTGTGTTTCTTGTAAGGCGAGCTAGCGTTTGTTTCCCAGTCCTAAATGGAGTTGAATCACATGCAGTTTCTAGTCCTAAGAGCATGAGTTGTTTTATGGTAAGAAGAGTCACTATTGCGCTGCCATTGCCATACACAGGACAAATAGCACTGGCGTCTGTTCCCAGCAAGTACAGTGTATTGGACTGAAGAGGATCTACTGTTCTTGTCAGGTTCCTAAGCAGAATTGAACTAGATATGGCCGTGTGTGTAGGAAGCACAGTTCTTTTGTTCTGAGCAAGCTCACTGTTTGGACACCATAGGAAATACAGTAGAGTAGAAGAGTGCTCTTTTCTCAAAAGCAGAGTGTGTTTCTTGTAAGGCGAGCTAGCGTTTGTTTCCCAGTCCTAAATGGAGTTGAATCACATGCAGTTTCTGGTCCTAAGAGCAAGAGCTGTTTTCTGGTAAGGAAAGTCACTATTGTACTCCCCTTGCTATACACAGTGCAAATAGCTCTCGCATCTGTTCCCAGCAAGTACAGTGTATTGGACTGAAGAGGAGCTACTGTTCTTGTCAGTTTCCTAAGCAGAGTGGAACTAGATATGGTCCGTGTGTAGGAAGCACAGTTCTTATGTTCTGAGCAAGCTCACTGTTCTGGCCCTACAGGAAACACAGTAGAGTAGAAGAGTGCTCTTTTCTCAAAAGCAGAGTGTGTTTTTGTAAGGCGAGCTAGCGTTTCTTTCCTAGTCCTAAATGGAGTTGAATCACATGCAGTTTCTGGTCCTACGAACAAGAATTGTTTTCTGGTAAGGAAAGTCACTATTGCGCTCCCATTGCCCTACACAAGACAAATAGCACTCGCGTCTTTTCCCAGCAAGTACAGTGTATTGGACTGAATAGGAGCTACTGTTCTTGTCAGTTTACTAAGCAGAGTTGAACTAGATATGGTCCGTGTGTGTAGGAAGCATAGTTCTTTTGTTCTGAACAAGCTCACTGTTTGGACCCCATAGGAAACACAGTAGAGTAGAAGAGTGCTCTTTTCTCTAAAGCAGAGTTTGTTTCTTGTAAGGCGAGCTAGCGTTTGTTTCCCCGTCCTAAATGGAGTGGAATAACATGCAGTTTCTGGTCCTACGATCAAGAGTTGTTTTCTGGTAAGGAAAGTCACTATTGTGCTCCCATTGCCATACACAGTGCAAATAGCCCTCCCGTCTGTTCCCAGCAAGTACAGTGTATTGGACTGAAGAGGAGCTACTGTTCTTGTCAGTTTCCTAAGCAGAGTTGAACTAGATATGGCCCGTGTGTTTAGGAAGTACAGTTCCTTTTTTCTGAGCAAGCTCACTGTTCTGGCCCTATAGGAAACAGTAGAGTAGAAGAGTGCTCTTTTCTCAAAAGCAGAGTGTGTTTCTTGTAAAGCGAGCTAGAGTTTGTTTCACAGTCCTAAATGGAGTTGAATCACATGCAGTTTCTGGTCCTATGAGCAAGAGTTGTTTTCTGGTAAGAAGAGTCACTATTGCGCTGCCATTGCTCTACACAGGACAAATAGCACTGGCGTCTGTTCCCAGCAAGTACAGTGTATTGGAATGAAGAGGATCTACTGTTCTTGTCAGGTTCCTAAGCAGACCTGAACTAGATATGGCCGTGTGTGTAGGAAGCACAATTTTTTTGTTCTGAGCAAGCTCACTTTTCGGAACACATGGGAAACACAGTAGAGTAGAAGAGTGCTCTTTTCTCAAAAGCAGAGTGTGTTTCTTGGAAGTCGAGCTAGCGTTTGTTTCCCAGTCCTAAATGGAGTTGAGTCACAAGCAGTATTTTGTCCTATGAGCAAGAGTTGTTTTCTGGTAAGACAAGTCACTATTGTGCTCCAATTGCCATACACAGTGCAAATAGCACTCGCGTCTGTTCCCCGCAAGTACAGTGTAATCGACTGAAGAGGAGCTACTGTTCTTGTTTTTTTCCGAAGCAGAGTTGAACTAGATATGTCCCGTGTGTGTAGGAAGCACAGTTCTTCCATTCTGAGCAAGCTCACTGTTCGGACACCATAGGAAACACAGTAGAGTAGAAGAGTGCTCTTTTCTCAAAAGCAGAGTGTGTTTCATGTAAGGCGAGCTAGCACTTGTTTGCCATTCCTAAATGGAGTTGAATCACATGCAGTTTCTAGTCCTATGAGCAAGAGATGTTTTCTGGTAAGGAAAGTCACTATTGTGCTCCCATTGCCATACACAGTGCAAATAGCACTCGTGTCTGTATCGGACTGAACAGGAGCTACTGTTCTTGTCTGTTTCCTAAGCAGAGTTGAACTAGTTATGGCCCGTGTGTAGGAAGCACAGTTCTTTTGTTTTGAGCAAGCTCACTGTTCTGGCCCTATAGGAAACACAGTAGAGTAGAAGAGTGCTCTTTTCTCTAAAGCAGTGTGTGTTTCTTGTAAGGCGAGCTAGCGTTTGTTTCCCAGTCCTAAATGGAGTTGAATCACATGCAGTTTCTAGTCCTAAGAGCATGAGTTGTTTTATGGTAAGAAGAGTCACTATTGCGCTGCCATTGCCATACACAGGACAAATAGCACTGGCGTCTGTTCCCAGCAAGTACAGTGTATTGGACTGAAGAGGATCTACTGTTCTTGTCAGGTTCCTAAGCAGAATTGAACTAGATATGGCCGTGTGTGTAGGAAGCACAGTTCTTTTGTTCTGAGCAAGCTCACTGTTTGGACACCATAGGAAATACAGTAGAGTAGAAGAGTGCTCTTTTCTCAAAAGCAGAGTGTGTTTCTTGTAAGGCGAGCTAGCGTTTGTTTCCCAGTCCTAAATGGAGTTGAATCACATGCAGTTTCTGGTCCTAAGAGCAAGAGCTGTTTTCTGGTAAGGAAAGTCACTATTGTACTCCCCTTGCTATACACAGTGCAAATAGCTCTCGCATCTGTTCCCAGCAAGTACAGTGTATCGGACTGAAGAGGAGCTACTGTTCTTGTCAGTTTCCTAAGCAGAGTGGAACTAGATATGGTCCGTGTGTAGGAAGCACAGTTCTTATGTTCTGAGCAAGCTCACTGTTCTGGCCCTACAGGAAACACAGTAGAGTAGAAGAGTGCTCTTTTCTCAAAAGCAGAGTGTGTTTTTGTAAGGCGAGCTAGCGTTTCTTTCCTAGTCCTAAATGGAGTTGAATCACATGCAGTTTCTGGTCCTACGAACAAGAATTGTTTTCTGGTAAGGAAAGTCACTATTGCGCTCCCATTGCCCTACACAAGACAAATAGCACTCGCGTCTTTTCCCAGCAAGTACAGTGTATTGGACTGAATAGGAGCTACTGTTCTTGTCAGTTTACTAAGCAGAGTTGAACTAGATATGGTCCGTGTGTGTAGGAAGCATAGTTCTTTTGTTCTGAACAAGCTCACTGTTTGGACCCCATAGGAAACACAGTAGAGTAGAAGAGTGCTCTTTTCTCTAAAGCAGAGTTTGTTTCTTGTAAGGCGAGCTAGCGTTTGTTTCCCCGTCCTAAATGGAGTGGAATAACATGCAGTTTCTGGTCCTACGATCAAGAGTTGTTTTCTGGTAAGGAAAGTCACTATTGTGCTCCCATTGCCATACACAGTGCAAATAGCCCTCCCGTCTGTTCCCAGCAAGTACAGTGTATTGGACTGAAGAGGAGCTACTGTTCTTGTCAGTTTCCTAAGCAGAGTTGAACTAGATATGGCCCGTGTGTTTAGGAAGTACAGTTCCTTTTTTCTGAGCAAGCTCACTGTTCTGGCCCTATAGGAAACAGTAGAGTAGAAGAGTGCTCTTTTCTCAAAAGCAGAGTGTGTTTCTTGTAAAGCGAGCTAGAGTTTGTTTCACAGTCCTAAATGGAGTTGAATCACATGCAGTTTCTGGTCCTATGAGCAAGAGTTGTTTTCTGGTAAGAAGAGTCACTATTGCGCTGCCATTGCCCTACACAGGACAAATAGCACTGGCGTCTGTTCCCAGCAAGTACAGTGTATTGGAATGAAGAGGATCTACTGTTCTTGTCAGGTTCCTAAGCAGACCTGAACTAGATATGGCCGTGTGTGTAGGAAGCACAATTTTTTTGTTCTGAGCAAGCTCACTTTTCGGAACACATGGGTAACACAGTAGAGTAGAAGAGTGCTCTTTTCTCAAAAGCAGAGTGTGTTTCTTGGAAGTCGAGCTAGCGTTTGTTTCCCAGTCCTAAATGGAGTTGAGTCACAAGCAGTATTTTGTCCTATGAGCAAGAGTTGTTTTCTGGTAAGACAAGTCACTATTGTGCTCCAATTGCCATACACAGTGCAAATAGCACTCGCGTCTGTTCCCCGCAAGTACAGTGTAATCGACTGAAGAGGAGCTACTGTTCTTGTTTTTTTCCGAAGCAGAGTTGAACTAGATATGGCCCGTGTGTGTAGGAAGCACAGTTCTTTTGTTCTGAGCAAGCTCACTGTTTGGACCCCATAGGAAACACAGTAGAGTAGAAGAGTGCACTTTTCTCAAAAGCAGAGTGTGTTTCATGTAAGGCGAGCTAGCATTTGTTTCCCAGTCCTAAATGGAGTTGAATCACATGCAGTTTCTCCTCCTACGAGCAAGAGGTGTTTTCTGGTAAGGAAAGTCACTATTGCGCTCCCATTGCCATACACAGTACAAATAGCACTCGCGTCTGTTCTCAGCAAGTACAGTGTATCGAACTGAAGAGGAGCTACTGTTCTTGTCAGTTTCTTAAGCAGAGTTGAACTAGATATGGCCCGTATGTGTAGGAAGCACAGTTCTTTTGTTCTGAGCAAGCTCACTGTTCTGGCCCTACAGGAAACACAGTAGAGTAGATGAGTGCTCTTTTCTCTAAAGCAGAGTGTGTTTCTTGTAAGGCCAGCTCACGTTTGTTTCCCAGTCCTAAATGGAGTTGAGTCACAGACAGGTTTTGGTCCTACGAGCAAGAGTTGTTTTCTGGTAAGAAGAGTCACAATTGCGCTCTAAATGCCATACACAGTGCAAATAGCACTCGCGTCTGTTCCCAGCAAGTACAGTGTATTGGACTGAATAGGAGCTACTGTTCTTGTCAGTTTCCTAAGCAGAGTTGAACTAGATATGGACCATGTGTGTAGGTAGCACAGTTCTTTTGTTCTGACCAAGCTCACTGTTTGGACCCCATAGGAAACACAGTAGAGTAGAAGAGTGCTCTTTTCTCAAAAGCAGAGTGTGTTTCTTGTAAGGCGAGCTAGCGTTTGTTTCCCAGTCCTAAATGGAGTGGAATCACATGCAGTTTGTGGTCCTACGAGCAAGAGTTGTTTTATGGTAAGAATAGTCACTATTGCACTGCCATTGCCATATACAGGACAAATAGGACTGGCGTCTGTTCCCAGCAAGTACAGTGTATTGGACTGAAGAGGATCTACTGCTCTGGTCAGGTTACTAAGCAGAATTGAACTAGATATGGCCATGTGTGTAGGAAGCACAGTTCTTTTGTTCTGAGCAATCTCACTGTTCGGACCCCATAGGAAACACAGTAGAGTAGAAGAGTGCTCTTTTCTCAAAAGAAGAGTGTGTTTCTTGTAAGGCGAGCTAGTGTTTGTTTCCCAGTCCTAAATGGAATTGAATCACATGCAGTTTCTGGTCCTACGAATAAGAGTTGTTTTCTGGTAAGGAAAGTCACTATTGTGCTCCCATTGCCATACACAGAACAAATAGCACTCGCGTCTTTTCCTAGCAAGTACAGTGTATTGGACTGAAGAGGAGCTCCTGTTCTTGTCAGTTTCCTAAGAAGAATTGAACTAGATATGGACCATGTGTGTAGGAAGCACAGTTCTTTTGTTCTGAGCAAGCTCACTGTTTGGACCCCATAGGAAACACAGTAGAGTAGAAGAGTGCTCTTTTCTCAGAAGCAGAGTGTGTTTCTTGTAAGGCGAGCTAGCGTTTGTTTCCCAGTCCTAAATGGAGTGGAATCACATGCAGTTTGTGGTCCTACGAGCAAGTGTTGTTTTATCGTAAGAATTGTCACTATTGCGCTGCCATTGCCATATACAGGACAAATAGCACTGGCGTCTGTTCCCAGCAATTACAGTGTATCGGACTGAAGAGGATCTACTGCTCTGGTCAGGTTCCTAAGCAGAATTGAACTAGTTATGGCCGTGTGTGTATGAAGCACAGTTCTTTTGTTCTGAGCAAGCTCACTGTTCTGTCCCTATAGGAAACACAGTAGAGTAGAAGAGTGCTCTTTTCTCTAAAGCAGAGTGTGTTTATTGTAAGGTGAGCCGGCTTTTGTTTCCCAGTCCTAAATGGAGTTGAATCACATGCAGTTTCTGGTCCTACAAGCAAGAGTTGTTTTCTGGTAAGAAGAGTCACTATTGTGCTGCCATTGCCATACACAGGACAAAAAGCACTGGCGTCTGTTCCCAGCAAGTACAGTGTATTGGACTGAAGAGGATCTACTGTTCTTGTCAGGTTCCTAAGCAGAATTGAACTAGATATGGCCGTGTGTGTAGGAAGCACAGTTCATTTTTTCTGAGCAAGCTCACTCTTCGGACCCCATAGGAAACACATTAGAGTAGAAGAGTGCTCTTTTTTCAAAAGCAGAGTGTGTTTCTTGTAAGTCGAGCTAACATTTGTTTCCCAGTCCTAAATGGAGTTGAGTCACATGTAGTTTTTTGTCCTACGAACAAGAGTTGTTTTCTGGTAAGACGAGTCACTATTGTGCTCCAATGCCATACACAGTGCAAATAGCACTCGCGTCTGTTCCCCACAAGTACAGTGTATCAGACTGAAGAGGAGCTACTGTTCTTGTCAGGTTCCTAAGCAGAATTGAACTAGATATGGCCATGTGTGTAGGAAGCACAGTTCTAATGTTCTGAGCAAGTTCACTCTTCTGGCTCTATAGGAAACACAGTAGAGAAGAAGAGTGCTCTTTTCTCAAAAGCAGAGTGTGTTTCTTGGAAGTCGAGCTAGCTTTGTTTCCTAGTCCTAAATGGAGTTGAGTCACATTCAATTTTTTTTCCTACGAGCAAGAGTTGTTTTCTGGTAAGACAAGTCACTACTGTGCTCCAATTGCCATACACAGTGCAAATAGCACTCGCGTCTGTTCCCAACAAGTACAGTGTATCGGACTGAAGAGGAGCTACTGTTCTTGTCAGTTTCCTAAGCAGAGTTGAACTAGATATGGCCCTTGTGTGTAGGAAGCACAGTTCTTATGTTCTGAGCAAGCTCACTGTTCTGGCCCTATAGGAATCACAGTAGAGTAGAAGAGTGCTTTTTTCTCAAAAGCAGAGTGTGTTTTTGTAAGGCGAGCTAGCGTTTGTTTCCTAGTCCTAAATGGAGTTGAATCACATGCAGTTTCTGGTCATATGAACAAGAGTTTTTTTCTGGTAAGGAAAGTCACTATTGTGCTCCCATTGCCCTACACAAGGCAAATAGCACTCACATCTTTTTCCAGCAAGTACAGAGTATTGGACTGAATAGGAGCTACTGTTCTTGTCAGTTTCCTAAGCAGAGTTGAACTAGATATGGTCCGTGTGTGTAGGAAGCACAGTTCTCTTGTTCTGAGCAAGCTCACTGTTTGGTCACCATAGGAAACACAGTAGAGTAGAAGAGTGCTCTTTTCTCTAAAGCAGAGTGTGTTTCTTGTAATGCGAGCTAGCGTTTGTTTCCCAGTCTTAAATGGAGTTGAGTCACATGCAGTTTTTTGTCCTACGAGCAAGAGTTGTTTTCTGGTAAGACGAGTCACTATTGTGCTCTAATTGCCATACACAGTGCAAATAGCACTCGCGTCTGTTCCCTGCAAGTAAAGTGTATTGGACTGAAGAGGAGCTACTGTTCTTGTCAGTTTCCTAAGCAGAGATGAACTAGATATGGCCCGTGTGTGTAGGAAGCATAGTTCTTTTGTTCTGAGCAAGCTCACTGTTTGGACCCCATGGGAAACACAGTAGAGTAGAAGAGTGCTCTTTTCTCAAAAGCAGAGTGTGTTTCATGTAAGGCGAGCTAGCATTTGTTTCCCAGTCCTAAATGAAGTTGAATCACATGCAGTTTCTGGTCCTTACGAGCAAGAGTTGTTTTCTGGTAAGAAGAGTCACTATTGCGCTGCCATTGCCATACACAGGACAAATAGCACTGGCGTCTGTTCCCAGCAAGTACAGTGTATTGGACTGAAGAGGATCTACTGTTCTTGTCAGGTTCCTGAGCAGACTTGAACTAGATATGGCCTTGTGTGTAGGAAGCACAGTTCTTTGTTCTGAGCAAGCTCACTGTTTGGACCCCATAGGAAACACAGTAGAGTAGAAGAGTGCTCTTTTCTCTAAAGCAGAGTGTGTTTCTTGTAAGGCGAGCTAGCGTTTGTTTCCCAGTCCTAAATGGAGTGGAATCACATGCAGTTTCTGGTCCTACGAGCAAGAGTTGTTTTCTGGTAAGTAAAGTCACTATTGTGCTCCCATTGCCATACACAGTGCAAAGAGCCCTCCCGTCTCTTCCCAGCAATTACAGAGTATTGGACTGAAAAGGAGCTACTGTTCTTCTCAGTTTCCTAAGCAGAGTTGAACTGGATGTGGCCCGTGTGTGTAGGAAGTACAGTTCTTTTTTTCTGAGCAAGCTCACTGTTCTGGCCCTATAGGAAACACAGTAGAGTGGAAGAGTGCTCTTTTCTCAAAAGCAGAGTGTGTTTCTTGTAAAGCGAGCTAGAGTTTGTTTCCCAGTCCTAAATGGAGTGGAGTCACATGAGTTTCTGGTCCTACGAGCAAGAGTTGTTTTCTGGTAAGAAGAGTGACAATTGCACTGCCATTGCCATACACAGGACAAATACCACTGGAGTCTGTTCCCAGCAAGTACAGTGTATTGGACTGAAGAGGATCTACTGTTCTTGTCAGGTTCCTAAGCAGACTTGAACTAGATATTGCCATGTGTGTAGGAAGCACAGTTTTTTTGTTCTGAGCAAGCTGACTTTTCGGAACACATAGGAAACACCGTAGAGTAGAAGAGTGCTCTTTTCTCAAAAGCAGAGTGTGTTTCTTGGAAGTTGAGCTAGCGTTTGTTTCCCAGTCCTAAATGGAGTTGAGTCACATGCAGTTTTTTGTCCTAGGAGCAAGAGTTGTTTTCTGGTAAGACAAGTCACTGTTGTGCTCCAATGCCATACACAGTGCAAATAGCACTCGCGTCTGTTCCCCGCAAGTACAGTGTATTGGAGTGAAGAGGAGCTACTGTTCTTGTTTGTTTCCTAAGCAGAGTTGAACTAGATATGGCCCGTGTGTGGAGAAAGCACAGTTCTTTGTTCTGAGCAAGCTCACTGTTTGGACCCCATAGGAAACAAAGTAGAGTAGAAGAGTGCTCTTTTCTGAAAAGCAGAGTGTGTTTCTTATAAGGCGAGTTAGCGTTTGTTTCCCAGTCCTAAATGGAGTTGAGTCACATGCAGTTTCTTGTCCTTAGAGCAAGAGTTGTTTTCTGGTAAGGAAAGTCACTATTGCGCTGCCATTGCCATACACAGTACAAATAGCACTGGCGTCTGTTCCCAGCAAGTACAGTGTATTGGACTGAAGAGGATCTACTGTTCTTGTCAGGTTCCTAAGCAGAATTGAACTAGATATGGCCCTGTGTGTAGGAAGCACAGTTCTTATGTTCTGAGCAAGCTCACTGTTCGGACACCATAGGAAATACAGTAGAGTAGAAGAGTGCTCTTTTCTCAAAAGCAGAGTGTGTTTTTTGTAAGGCGAGCTAGCGTTTGTTTCCCAGTCCTAAATGGAGTTTAATCACATGAAGTTTATTGTTCTAAGAGCAAGAGTTGTTTTCTGGTAAAGAAAGTCACTATTGCGCTCCCCTTGCCATACATAGTGCAAATAGCTCTCGCGTCTGTTCCCAGCAAGTACAGTGCATCGGACTGAAGAGGAGCTATTGTTCTTGTCAGTTTCCTAAGCAGAGTTGAACTAGATATGGCCCGTGTGTGTAGGAAGCACCATTCTTATGTTCTGAGCAAGCTCACTGTTCTGGCCCTATAGGAAACACAGTAGAGTAGAAGAGTGCTCTTTTCTCAAAAGCAGAGTGTGTTTTTGTAAGGCGAGCTAGCGTTTGTTTCCTAGTCCAAAATGGAGTTGAATCACATGTAGTTTCTGGTCCTACGAACAAGAGCTTCTTTCTGATAAGGAAAGTCACTATTGCGCTCCCATTGTCCTACACAAGGCAAATAGCACTCGCGTCTTTTCCCAGCAAGTACACTGTATTGGGCTGAATAGGAGCTACTGTTCTTGTCAGTTTCCTAAGCAGAGTTGAACTAGATATGGTCCGTGTGTATGGGAAGCACAGTTCTTTTGTTCTGAGCAAGCTCACTGTTTGGACCCCATAGGAAACACAGTAGAGTAGAAGAGTGCTCTTTTCTCTAAAGCAGAGTGTGTTTCTTGTAAGGCGAGCTAGCGTTTGTTTCCCAGTTCTAAATGGAGTTGAGTCACATGCTTTTTTTTGTCCTACGAGCAAGAGTTGTTTTCTGGTAAGACGAGTCACTATTGTGCTCCAATTGCTATACACAGTGCAAATAGCCCTCCCGTCTGTTCCCTGAAAGTAAAGTGTATTGTACTGAAGAGGAGCTACTGTTCTTGTCAGTTTCCTAAGCAGAGTTGAACTAGATATGGCCTGTGTGTGTAAGAAGCACAGTTCTTTCGTTATGAGCAAGCTCACTGTTCGGACCCCATAGGAAACACAGTAAAGTAGAAGAGTGCTCTTTTCTCAAAAGCAGAGTGTGTTTCATGTAAGGCGAGCTAGCATTTGTTTCCCAGTCCTAAATGGAGTTGAATCACATGCAGTTTCTGGTCCTACGAGAAAGAGTTGTTTTCTGGTAAGAAGAGTCACTATTGCGCTGCCATTGCCATACACAGGACAAATAGCACTGGCGTCTGTTCCCAGCAAGTACAGTGTATTGGACTGAAGAGGAGCTACTGTTCTTGTTTGTTTCCTAAGCAGAGTTGAACTAGATATGGCCGTGTGTGTAGGAAGCACAGTTCCTATTTTCTGAGCAAGCTCACTGTTCAGACCCCATAGGAAACACAGTAGAGTAGAAGAGTGCTCTTTTCTCAAAAGCAGAGTGTGTTTCTTGTAAAGCGAGCTAGAGTTTGTTTCCCAGTCCTAAATGGAGTTGAATCACATGCAGTTTCTGGTCCTACGAGCAAGAGTTGTTTTCTGGTAAGAAGAGTCACTATTGCGCTGCCATTGCCCTACACAGGACAAATAGCACTGGCGTCTGTTCCCAGCAAGTACAGTGTATTGGACTGAAGAGGATCTACTGTTCTTGTCAGGTTCCTAAGCAGACTTGAACGAGATATGGCCGTGTGTGTAGGAAGCACAGTTCTTTTGTTCTGAGCAAGCTCACTGTTCTGGCCCTACAGGAAACACAGTAGAGTAGATGAGTGCTCTTTTCTATAAAGCAGAGTGTGTTTCTTGTAAGGCCAGCACGCGTTTTTTCCCAGTCCTAAATGGAGTTGAGTCACAGACAGTTTTTGGTCCTACGAGCAAGAGTTGTTTTCTGGTAAGAAGAGTCACTATTGCGCTCTAAATGCCATACACAGTGCAAATAGCACTCGCGTCTGTTCCCAGCAAGTACAGTGTATTGGACTGAATAGGAGCTACTGTTCTTGTCAGTTTCCTAAGCAGAGTTGAACTAGATATGGTCCATGTGTGTAGGAAGCATAGTTCTTTTGTTCTGAACAAGCTCACTGTTTGGACCCCATAGGAAACACAGTGGAGTAGAAGAGTGCTCTTTTCTCTAAAGCAGAGTGTGTTTCTTGTAATGCGAGCTAGCGTTTGTTTCCCAGTCCTAAATGGAGTGGAATCACATGCAGTTTCTGGTCCTACGAGCAAGAGTTGTTTTATGGTAAGAATACTCACTATTGCACTGCCATTGCCATATACAGGACAAATAGCACTGGCGTCTGTTCCCAGCAAGTACAGTGTATTGGACTGAAGAGGATCTACTGCTCTGGTCAGGTTCCTAAGCAGAATTGAACTAGATATGGCCGTGTGTGTAGGAAGCACAGTTCTTTTGTTCTGAGCAAGCTCACTGTTCGGACCCCATAGGAAACACAGTAGAGTAGAAGAGTGCTCTTTTCTCAAAAGCAGACTGTGTTTCTTGTAAGGCGAGCTAGAGTTTGTTTCCCAGTCCTAAATGGAGTTGAATCACATGCAGTTTCTTGTCCTAAGAGCAAGAGTTGTTTTATGATAAGAAGAGTCACTATTGCGCAGCCATTGCCATACACAGTACAAATAGCACTGGCGTCTGTTCCCAGCAAGTACAGTGTATTGGACTGAAGAGGATCTACTGTTCTTGTCAGGTTCCTAAGCAGAATTGAACTAGATATGGCCGTGTGTGTAGGAAGCACAGTTCTTATGTTCTGAGCAAGCTCACTGTTCGGACACCATAGGAAATACAGTAGAGTAGAAGAGTGCTCTTTTCTCAAAAGCAGAGTGTGTTTCTCTTAAGGCGAGCTAGCATTTGTTTCCCAGTCCTAAATGGAGTTGAATCACATGCAGTTTCTGGTCCTAAGAGCAAGAGTTGTTTTCTGGTAAGGAAAGTCACTATTGCTCTCCCCTTGATACATAGTGCAAATAGCTCTCGCGTCTGTTCCCAGCAAGTACAGTGTATTGGACTGAATAGGAGCTACTGTTCTTGTCAGTTTCCTAAGCAGAGTGGAACTAGATATGGCCCGTGTGTAGGAAGCACAGTTCTTATGTTCTGAGCAAGCTCACTGTTCTGGCCCTACAGGAAACACAGTAGAGTAGAAGAGTGCTCTTTTCTCAAAAGCAGAGTGTGTTTTTGTAAGGCGAGCTAGCGTTTCTTTCCTAGTCCTAAATGGAGTTGAATCACATGCAGTTTCTGGTCCTACGAACAAGAATTGTTTTCTGGTAAGGAAAGTCACTATTGTGCTCCCATTGCCCTACACAAGACAAATACACTCGCGTCTTTTCCCAGCAAGTACAGTGAATTGGACTGAATAGGAGCTACTGTTCTTGTCAGTTTACTAAGCAGAGTTGAACTAGATATGGTCCGTGTGTGTAGGAAGCATAGTTCTTTTGTTCTGAACAAGCTCACTGTTTGGACCCCATAGGAAACACAGTAGAGTAGAAGAGTGCTCTTTTCTCTAAAGCAGAGTGTGTTTCTTGTAAGGCGAGCTAGCATTTGTTTCCCAGTCCTAAATGGAGTGGAATAACATGCAGGTTCTGTTCCTACGAGCAAGAGTTGTTTAGTGGTAAGGAAAGTCACTATTGCGCTCCCATTGCCATACACAGTGCAAATAGCCCTCCCGTCTGTTCCCAGCAAGTATAGTGTATTGGACTGAAGAGGAGCTACTGTTCTTCTCAGTTCCTAAGCAGAGTTGAACTAGATATGGCCCGTGTGTTTAGGAAGTACAGTTCCTTTTTTCTGAGCAAGCTCACTGTTCTGGCCCTATAGGAAACACAGTAGAGTAGAAGAGTGCTCTTTTCTCAAAAGCAGAGTGTGTTTCTTGTAAAGCGAGCTAGAGTTTGTTTCCCAGTCCTAAATGGAGTTGAATCACATGCAGTTTCTGGTCCTACAAGCAAGAGTTGTTTTCTGGTAAGAAGAGTCACTATTGCGCTGCCATTGCCCTAAACAGGACAAATAGCACTGGCGTCTGTTCCCAGCAAGTACAGTGTATTGGACTGAAGAGGATCTACTGTTCTTGTCAGGTTCCTAAGCAGACTTGAACGAGATAAGGCCGTGTGTGTAGGAAGCAAAATTTTTTTGTTCTGAGCAAGCTCACTTTTCGGAACACATGGGAAACACAGTAGAGTAGAAGAGTGCTCTTTTCTCAAAAGCAGAGTGTGTTTCTTGGAAGTCGAGCTAGCGTTTGTTTCCCAGTCCTAAATGGAGTTGAGTCACATGCAGTTTTTTGTCCTACGAGCAAGAGTTGTTTTCTGGTAAGACAAGTCACTATTGTGCTCCAATTGCCATACACAGTGCAAATAGCACTCGCGTCTGTTCCCCGCAAGTACAGTGTATTCGACTGTAGAGGAGCTACTGTTCTTGTTTTTTTCCTAAGCAGAGTTGAACTAGATATCCCGTGTGTGTAGGAAGCACAGTTCTTTTGTTCTGAGCAAGTTCACTGTTTGGACTGCATAGGAAACACAGTAGAGTAGAAGAGTGCACTTTTCTCAAAAGCAGAGAGTGTTTCATGTAAGGCGAGCTAGCATTTGTTTCCCAGTTCTAAATGGAGTTGAATCACATGCAGTTTCTCGTCCTACGAGCAAGAGTTGTTTTCTGGTAAGGAAAGTCACTATTGCGCTCCCATTGCCATACACAGTGCAAAGAGCACTCCCTTCTGTTCTCAGCAAGTACAGTGTATTGGACTGAATAGGAGCTACTGTTCTTGTCAGTTTCCTAAGCAGAGTTGAACTAGATATGGTCCATGTGTGTAGGAAGCACAGTTCTTTTGTTCTGACCAAGTTCACTGTTTGGACCCCATAGGAAAAACAGTAGAGTAGAAGAGTGCTCTTTTCTCAAAAGCAGAGTGTGTTTCTTGTAAGGCGAGCTAGCGTTTGTTTCCCAGTCCTAAATGGAGTGGAAGCACATGCAGTTTGTGGTCCTACGAGCAAGAGTTGTTTTATGGTAAGAATAGTCACTATTGCACTGCCATTGCCATATACAGGACAAATAGCACTGGCACCTGTTCTCAGCAAGTACAGTGTATTGGACTGAAGAGGATCTACTGCTCTGGTCAGGTTCCTAAGCAGAATTGAACTAGATATGGCCGTGTGTGTAGGAAGCACAGTTCTTTTGTTCTGAGCAAGCTCACTGTTCGGACCCCATAGGAAACACAGTAGAGTAGAAGAGTGCTCTTTTCTCAAAAGCAGAGTGTGTTTCTTGTAAGGCGAGCTAGCGTTTGTTTCCCAGTCCTAAATGGAGTTGAATCACATGCAGTTTCTTGTCCTAAGAGCAAGAGTTGTTTTATGGTAAGAAGAGTCACTATTACGCTGCCATTGCCATACACAGTACAAATAGCACTGGCGTCTCTTCCCAGCAAGTACAGTGTATTGGACTGAAGAGGATCTACTGTTCTTGTCAGGTTCCTAAGCAGAATTGAACTAGATATGGCCGTGTGTGTAGGAAGCACAGTTCTTATGTTCTGAGCAAGCTCACTGTTAGGACACCATAGGAAATACAGTAGAGTAGAAGAGTGCTCTTTTCTCAAAAGCAGAGTGTGTTTCTTGTAAGGCGAGCTAGCGTTTGTTTCGCAGTCCTAAATGGAGTTGAATCACATGCAGTTTCTGGTCCTAAGAGCAAGAGTTGTTTTCTGGTAAGGAAAGTCACTATTGCGCTCCCCTTAATACATAGTGCAAATAGCTCTCACGTCTGTTCCCAGCAAGTACAGTGTATCGGACTGAAGAGGAGCTACTGTTCTTGTCAGTTTCCTAAGCAGAGTTGAACTAGATATGGCCCGTGTGTGTAGGAAGCACCGTTCTTATGTTCTGAGCAAGCTCACTGTTCTGGCCCTATAGGAAACACAGTAGAGTAGAAGAGTGCTCTTTTCTCAAAAGCAGAGTGTGTTTTTTAAGGCGAGCTAGCGTTTGTTTCCTAGTCCTAAATGGAGTTGAATCACATGCAGTTTCTGGTCCTACGAACAAGAGTTTTTTTCTGGTAAGAAAAGTCACTATTGCGCTCCCATTGTCCTACACAAGGCAAATAGCACTTGCGTCTTTTCCCAGCAAGTACAGTGTATTGGACTGAATAGGAGCTACTGTTCTTGTCAGTTTCCTAAGCAGAGTTGAACTAGATATGGTCCGTGTGTGTAGGAAGCACAGTTCTTTTATTCTGAGCAAGCTCACTGTTTGGAAGCCATAGGAAACACAGTAGAGTAGAAGAGTGCTCTTTTCTATAAAGAAGAGTGTGTTTCTTGTAAGGCGAGCTAGCGTTTGTTTCCCAGTGCTAAATGGAGTTGAGTCACATGCAGTTTTTTGTCCTACGAGCAAGAGTTGTTTTCTGGTAAGACGAGTCACTGTTGTGCTCCAATTGCCATACACAGTGCAAATAGCACTCGTGTCTGTATCGGACTGAACAGGAGCTACTGTTCTTGTCTGTTTCCTAAGCAGAGTTGAACTAGTTATGGCCCGTGTGTAGGAAGCACAGTTCTTTTGTTTTGAGCAAGCTCAGTGTTCTGGCCCTATAGGAAACACAGTAGAGTAGAAGAGTGCTCTTTTCTCTAAAGCAGTGTGTGTTTCTTGTAAGGCGACCTAGCGTTTGTTTCCCAGTCCTAAATGGAGTTGAATCACATGCAGTTTCTAGTCCTAAGAGCATGAGTTGTTTTATGGTAAGAAGAGTCACTATTGCGCTGCCATTGCCATACACAGGACAAATAGCACTGGCGTCTGTTCCCAGCAAGTACAGTGTATTGGACTGAAGAGGATCTACTGTTCTTGTCAGGTTCCTAAGCAGAATTGAAGTAGATATGGCCGTGTGTGTAGGAAGCACAGTTCTTTTGTTCTGAGCAAGCTCACTGTTTGGACACCATAGGAAACACAGTAGAGTAGAAGAGTGCTCTTTTCTCAAAAGCAGAGTGTGTTTCTTGTAAGGCGAGCTAGCGTTTGTTTCCCAGTCCTAAATGGAGTTGAATCACATGCAGTTTCTGGTCCTAAGAGCAAGAGTTGTTTTCTGGTAAGGAAAGTCACTATTGTACTCCCCTTGCCATACACACTGCAAATAGCTCTCGCATCTGTTCCCAGCAAGTACAGTGTATCGGACTGAAGAGGAGCTACTGTTCTTGTCAGTTTCCTAAGCAGAGTGGAACTAGATATGGTCCGTGTGTAGGAAGCACAGTTCTTATGTTCTGAGCAAGCTCACTGTTCTGGCCCTACAGGAAACACAGTAGAGTAGAAGAGTGCTCTTTTCTCAAAAGCAGAGTGTGTTTTTGTAAGGCGAGCTAGCGTTTCTTTCCTAGTCCTAAATGGAGTTGAATCACATGCAGTTTCTGGTCCTACGAACAAGAATTGTTTTCTGGTAAGGAAAGTCACTATTGCGCTCCCATTGCCCTACACAAGACAAATAGCACTCGCGTCTTTTCCCAGCAAGTACAGTGTATTGGACTGAATAGGAGCTACTGTTCTTGTCAGTTTACTAAGCAGAGTTGAACTAGATATGGTCCGTGTGTGTAGGAAGCATAGTTCTTTTGTTCTGAACAAGCTCACTGTTTGGACCCCATAGGAAACACAGTAGAGTAGAAGAGTGCTCTTTTCTCTAAAGCAGAGTTTGTTTCTTGTAAGGCGAGCTAGCGTTTGTTTCCCAGTCCTAAATGGAGTGGAATAACATGCAGTTTCTGGTCCTACGAGCAAGAGTTGTTTTCTGGTAAGGAAAGTCACTATTGTGCTCCCATTGCCATACACAGTGCAAATAGCCCTCCCGTCTGTTCCCAGCAAGTACAGTGTATTGGACTGAAGAGGAGCTACTGTTCTTGTCAGTTTCCTAAGCAGAGTTGAACTAGATATGGCCCGTGTGTTTAGGAAGTACAGTTTCTTTTTTCTGAGCAAGCTCACTGTTCTGGCCCTATAGGAAACAGTAGAGTAGAAGAGTGCTCTTTTCTCAAAAGCAGAGTGTGTTTCTTGTAAAGCGAGCTAGAGTTTGTTTCCCAGTCCTAAATGGAGTTGAATCACATGCAGTTTCTGGTCCTATGAGCAAGAGTTGTTTTCTGGTAAGAAGAGTCACTGTTGCGCTGCCATTGCCCTACACAGGACAAATAGCACTCGCGTCTGTTCCCAGCAAGTACAGTGTATTGGAATGAAGAGCATCTACTGTTCTTGTCAGGTTCCTAAGCAGACTTGAACTAGATATGGCCGTGTGTGTAGGAAGCACAATTTTTTTGTTCTGAGCAAGCTCACTTTTCGGAACACATGGGAAACACAGTAGAGTAGAAGAGTGCTCTTTTCTCAAAAGCAGAGTGTGTTTCTTGGAAGTCGAGCTAGCGTTTGTTTCCCAGTCCTAAATGGAGTTGAGTCACATGCAGTATTTTGTCCTATGAGCAAGAGTTGTTTTCTGGTAAGACAAGTCACTATTGTGCTCCAATTGCCATACACAGTGCAAATAGCACTCGCGTCTGTTCCCCGCAAGTACAGTGTAATCGACTGAAGAGGAGCTACTGTTCTTGTTTTTTTCCGAAGCAAAGTTGAACTAGATATGGCCCGTGTGTGTAGGAAGCACAGTTCTTTTGTTCTGAGCAAGCTCACTGTTTGGACCCCATAGGAAACACAGTAGAGTAGAAGAGTGCACTTTTCTCAAAAGCAGAGTGTGTTTCATGTAAGGCGAGCTAGCATTTGTTTCCCAGTCCTAAATGGAGTTGAATCACATGCAGTTTCTCCTCCTACGAGCAAGAGGTGTTTTCTGGTAAGGAAAGTCACTATTGTGCTCACATTGCCATACACAGTACAAATAGCACTCGCGTCTGTTCTCAGCAAGTACAGTGTATCGAACTGAAGAGGAGATACTGTTCTTGTCAGTTTCCTAAGCAGAGTTGAACTAGATATGGCCCGTATGTGTAGGAAGCACAGTTCTTTTGTTCTGAGCAAGCTCACTGTTCTGGCCCTACAGGAAACACAGTAGAGTAGATGAGTGCTCTTTTCTCTAAAGCAGAGTGTGTTTCTTGTAAGGCCAGCTCACGTTTGTTTCCCAGTCCTAAATGGAGTTGAGTCACAGACAGGTTTTGGTCCTACGAGCAAGAGTTGTTTTCTGGTAAGAAGAGTCAGAATTGCGCTCTAAATGCCATACACAGTGCAAATAGCACTTGCGTCTGTTCCCAGCAAGTACAGTGTATTGGACTGAATAGGAGCTACTGTTCTTGTCAGTTTCCTAAGCAGAGTTGAACTAGATATGGTCCATGTGTGTAGGAAGCACAGTTCTTTTGTTCTGACCAAGCTCACTGTTCTGTCCCTATAGGAAACACATTAGAGTAGAAGAGTGCTCTTTTCTCTAAAGCAGAGTGTGTTTATTGTAAGGTGAGCCGGCTTTTGTTTCCCAGTCCTAAATGGAGTTGAATCACATGCAGTTTCTGGTCCTACAAGCAAGAGTTGTTTTCTGGTAAGAAGAGTCACTATTGTGCTGCCATTGCCATACACAGGACAAAAAGCACTGGCGTCTGTTCCCAGCAAGTACAGTGTATTGGACTGAAGAGGATCTACTGTTCTTGTCAGGTTCCTAAGCAGAATTGAAAGATATGGCCGTGTGTGTAGGAAGCACAGTTCATTTTTTCTGAGCAAGCTCACTCTTCGGACCCCATAGGAAACACATTAGAGTAGAAGAGTGCTCTTTTTTCAAAAGCAGAGTGTGTTTCTTGTAAGTCGAGCTAACATTTGTTTCCCAGTCCTAAATGGAGTTGAGTCACATGCAGTTTTTTGTCCTACGAGCAAGAGTTGTTTTCTGGTAAGACGAGTCACTATTGTGCTCCAATGCCATACACAGTGCAAATAGCACTCGCGTCTGTTCCCCACAAGTACAGTGTATCAGACTGAAGAGGAGCTACTGTTCTTGTCAGGTTCCTAAGCAGAATTGAACTAGATATGGCCATGTGTGTAGGAAGCACAGTTCTAATGTTCTGAGCAAGTTCACTTTTCTGGCTCTATAGGAAACACAGTAGAGAAGAAGAGTGCTCTTTTCTCAAAAGCAGAGTGTGTTTCATGGAAGTCGAGCTAGCTTTGTTTCCTAGTCCTAAATGGAGTTGAGTCACATGCAATTTTTTGTCCTACGAGCAAGAGTTGTTTTCTGGTAAGACAAGTCACTCCTGTGCTCCAATTGCCATACACAGTGCAAATAGCACTCGCGTCTGTTCTCAACAAGTACAGTGTATCGGACTGAAGAGGAGCTACTGTTCTTGTCAGTTTCCTAAGCAGAGTTGAACTAGATATGGCCCTTGTGTGTAGGAAGCACAGTTCTTATGTTCTGAGCAAGCTCACTGTTCTGGCCCTATAGGAATCACAGTAGAGTAGAAGAGTGCTTTTTTCTCAAAAGCAGAGTGTGTTTTTGTAAGGCGAGCTAGCGTTTGTTTCCTAGTCCTAAATGGAGTTGAATCACATGCAGTTTCTGGTCATACGAACAAGAGTTTTTTTCTGGTAAGGAAAGTCACTATTGTGCTCCCATTGCCCTACACAAGGCAAATAGCACTCACGTCTTTTCCCAGCAAGTACAGAGTATAGGACGGAATAGGAGCTACTGTTCTTGTCAGTTTCCTAAGCAGAGTTGAACTAGATATGGTCCGTGTGTGTAGGAAGCACAGTTCTCTTGTTCTGAGCAAGCTCACTGTTTGGTCACCATAGGAAACACAGTAGAGTAGAAGAGTGCTCTTTTCTCTAAAGCAGAGTGTGTTTCTTGTAATGCGAGCTAGCGTTTGTTTCCCAGTCTTAAATGGAGTTGAGTCACATGCAGTTTTTTGTCCTACGAGCAAGAGTTGTTTTCTGGTAAGACGAGTCACTATTGTGCTCTAATTGCCATACACACTGCAAATAGCACTCGCGTCTGTTCCCTGCAAGTAAAGTGTATTGGACTGAAGAGGAGCTACTGTTCTTGTCAGTTTCCTAAGCAGAGATGAACTAGATATGGCCCGTGTGTGTAGGAAGCATAGTTCTTTTGTTCTGAGCAAGCTCACTGTTTGGACCCCATGGGAAACACAGTAGAGTAGAAGAGTGCTCTTTTCTCAAAAGCAGAGTGTGTTTCATGTAAGGCGAGCTAGCATTTGTTTCCCAGTCCTAAATGAAGTTGAATCACATGCAGTTTCTGGTCCTTACGAGCAAGAGTTGTTTTCTGGTAAGAAGAGTCACTATTGCGCTGCCATTGCCATACACAGGACAAATAGCACTGGGGTCTGTTCCCAGCAAGTACAGTGTATTGGACTGAAGAGGATCTACTGTTCTTGTCAGGTTCCTGAGCAGACTTGAACTAGATATGGCCTTGTGTGTAGGAAGCACAGTTTTTTTGTTCTGAGCAAACTCACTTTTCGGAACACATAGGAAACACAGTAGAGTAGAAGAGTGCTCTTTTCTCAAAAGCAGAGTGTGTTTCATGTAAGGCGAGCTAGCACTTGTTTCCCAGTCCTAAATGGAATTGAATCACATGCAGTTTCTGGTCCTATGAACAAGAGTTGTTTTTTGGTAAGGAAAGTCACTATTGCGCTCCCATTGCCATACACAGTGCAAATAGCACTCGTGTCTGTATCGGACTGAAGAGGAGCTACTGTTCGTGTCAGTTTCCTAAGCAGAGTTGAACTAGTAATGGCCCGAGTGTAGGAAGCACAGTTATTTTGTTTTGAACAAGCTCACTGTTCTGGCCCTATAGGAAACACAGTAGAGTATATGAGTGCACTTTTCTCTAAAGCAGTGTGTGTTTCTTGTAAGGCGAGCTAGCGTTTGTTTCCCAGTCCTAAATGGAGTTGAATCACATGCAGTTTCTAGTCCTAAGATCATGAGAGTTTTATGGTAAGAAGAGTCACTATTGCGCTGCCATTGTCATACACAGGACAAATAGCACTGGCGTCTGTTCCCAGCAAGTACAGTGTATTGGACTGAAGAGGATCTACTGTTCTTGTCAGGTTCCTAAGCAGAATTGAACTAGATATGGCCCTGTGTGTAGGAAGCACAGTTCTTTTGTTCTGAGCAAGCTCACTGTTCGGACACCATAGGAAACACAGTAGAGTAGAAGAGTGCTCTTTTCTCAAATGCAGAGTGTGTTTCTTGTAAGGCGAGCTAGCGTTTGTTTCCCAGTCCTAAAAGGAGTTGAATCACATGCAGTTTCTGGTCCTAAGAGCAAGAGTTGATTTCTGGTAAGGAAAGTCACTATTGCGCTCCCCTTGCCATACATAGTGCAAATAGCTCTCGCGTCTTTTCCCAGCAAGTACAGTGTATCGGACTGAAGAGGAGCTACTGTTCTTGTCAGTTTCCTAAGCAGAGTGGAACTAGATATGGCCCGGGTGTAGGAAGCACAGTTCTTTTGTTCTGAACAAGTCACTGTTCTGGCAATACAGGAAACACAGTAGAGTAGAAGAGTGCTCTTTTCTCAAAAGCAGAGTGTGTTTTTGTAAGGCGAGTTAGCGTTTGTTTCCTAGTCCTAAATGGAGTTGAATCCCATGCAGTTTCTGGTCATACGAACAAGAGTTGTTTTATGGTAAGAATAGTCACTATTAAGCTGCCATTGCCCTACACAGGACAAATAGCACTGTCGTCTGTTCCCAGCAAGTACAGTGTATTGGAATGAAGAAGATCTACTATTCTTGTCAGGTTCCTAAGCAGACTTGAACGAGATATGGCCGTGTGTGTAGGAAGCACAGTTTTTTTGTTCTGAGCAAGCTCACTTTTCGGAACACATAGGAAACACAGTAGAGTAGAAGAGTGCTCTTTTCTCAAAAGCAGAGTGTTTTTCTTGGAAGTCGAGCTAGCGTTTGTTTCCCAGTCCTAAATGGAGTTGAGTCACATGCAGTTTTTTGTCCTACGAGCAAGAGTTGTTTTCTGGTAAGACAAGTCACTATCGTGCTCCAATTGCCATACACAGTGCAAATAGCACTCGCGTCTGTTCCCCGCAAGTACAGTGTATTCGACTGAAGAGGAGCTACTGTTCTTGTTTGTTTCCTAAGCAGAGTTGAACTAGATATGACCCGTGTGTGCAGGAAGCACAGTTCTTTTGTTCTGAGCAAGCTCACTCTTTGGACCCCATAGGAAACACAGTAGAGTAGAAGAGTGCTCTTTTCTCAAAAGCAGAGTGTGTTTCATGTAAGGCGAGCTAGCATTTGTTTCCCAGTCCTAAATGGAGTTGAATCACATGCAGTTTCTGGTCCTACGAGCAAGAGTTGTTTTCTGGTAAGGAAAGTCACTATGGCGCTCCCATTGCCAAACACAGTGCAAATAGCACTCGCGTCTGTTCTCAGCAAGTACAGTGTATCGAACTGAAGAGGAGCTAATGTTCTTGTCAGTTTCCTAAGCAGAGTTGAACTAGATATGGCCCGTGTGTGTAGGAAGCACAGTTCTTTTGTTCTGAGCAAGCTCACTGTTCTGGCCCCACAGGAAACACAGTAGAGTAGATGAGTGCTCTTTTCTCTAAAGCAGAGTGTGTTTCTTATAAGGCCAGCTCGCGTTTGTTTCCCAGTCCTAAATGGAGTTGAGTCACATGCAGTTTTTGGTCCTAAAAGCAAGAGTTGTTTTTTGGTAAGAAGAGTCACTATTGCGCTCTAAATGCCATACACAGTGCAAATAGCACTCGCGTCTGTTCCCAGCAAGTACAGTGTATTGGACTTAATAGGAGCTACTGTTCTTGTCAGTTTCCTAAGCAGAGTTGAAATAGATATGGTCCATGTGTGTAGGAAGCACAGTTCTTTTGTTCTGACCAAGATC
Organism: Peromyscus eremicus; assembly: GCF_949786415.1. Lineage (NCBI taxonomy): Eukaryota > Metazoa > Chordata > Mammalia > Rodentia > Cricetidae > Peromyscus > Peromyscus eremicus. The sequence continues at coordinate 50,629 of NW_026735310.1, forward strand.
ACTGTTTGGACCCCATAGGAAACACAGTAGAGTAGAAGAGTGCTCTTTCCTCAAAAGCAGAGTGTGTTTCTTGTAAGGCGAGCTAGCGTTTGTTTCCGAGTCCTAAATGGAGTTGAATCACATGCCGTTTCTGGTCCTACGAACAAGAGTTGTTTTCTGGTAAGGAATGTCACTATTGTGCTCCCATTGCCATACACAGGGCAAATAGCACTCGCGTCTTTTCCCAGCAAGTACAGTGTAGTGGACTGAATAGGAGCTACTGTTCTTGTCAGTTTCCTAAGCAGAGTTGAACTACATATGGTCCTCGTGTGTAGGAAGCACAGTTCTTTTGTTCTGAGCAAGCTCACTGTTTGGACCCCATAGGAAACACAGTAGAGTAGAAGAGTTCTCTTTTCTCTAAAGCAGAGTGTGTTTCTTGTAAGGCGAGCTAGCGTTTGTGTCCCAGTCCTAAATGGAGTGGAATCACATGCAGTTTCTGGTCCTACGAGCAAGAGTTGTTTTATGGTAAGAATAGTCACTATTGCGCTGCCATTGCCATACACAGGACAAATAGCACTGGTGTCTGATCCCAGCAAGTACAGTGTATTGGACTGAAGAGGATCTACTGTTCTTGTCAGGTTCCTAAGCAGAATTAAACTAGATATGGCCGTGTGTGTAGGAAGCACAGTTCTTTTGTTCTGAGCAAGCTCACTGTTCGGACCCCATAGGAAACACAGTAGAGTAGAAGAGTGCTCTTTTCTCAAAAGCAGAGTGTGTTTCTTGAAAGTCGAGCTAGCGTTTGTTTCCCAGTCCTAAAAGGAGTTGAATCACGTGCAGTTTTTGGTCCTAAGAGCAAGAGTTCATTTCTCGTAAGGAAAGTCACTATTGCGCTCCCCTTGCTATACATAGTACAAATAGCTCTCGCGTCTGTTCCCAGCAAGTACAGTGTATCGGACTGAAGAGGATCTCCTGTTCTTTTAGTTTCCTAAGCAGAGTGGAACTACATATGGCCCGTGTGTAGGAGCACAGTTCTTATGTTCTCAGCAAGCTCATTGTTCTGGCCCTACAGGAAACACAGTAGAGTAGAAGAGTTCTCTTTTCTCAAAAGCAGAGTTTTTTTTTGTAAGGCGAGCTAGCGTTTGTTTCCTAGTCGTAAATGGAGTTGAATCACATGCAGTTTCTGGTCCTAAGAGCAAGAGTTGTTTTCTGGTAAGGAAAGTCACTATTGTGCTCCCATTGCCATACACAGTGCAAATAGAACTCGCGTCTTTTACCAGCAAGTACAGTGTATTGGACTGAATAGGAGCTACTGTTCTTGTCAGTTTACTAAGCAGAGTTGAACTAGATATGGCCTGTGTGTGGGAAGCACAGTTCTTATGTTCTGATCAAGCTCACTGTTCTGGCCCTATAGGAAACACAGTAGAGTAGAAGAGTGCTCTTTTTCTAAAGGAAAGTGTGTTTCTTGTAAGGAGAGCGAGCGTTTGTTTCCCAGTCCTAAATGGAGTTGAATCACATGCAGTTTCTGGTCCTAGGAGCAAGAGTTTTTTTTGGTAAGAATAGTCACTATTGCGCTGCCATTGCCATACACAGGACAAATAGCACTGGCGTCTGTTCCCAGCAAGTACAGTGTATTGGACTGAAGAGGATCTACTGTTCTTGTCAGGTTCCTAAGCAGAATTGAACTAAATATGGCTATGTGTGTAGGAAGCACAGTTCTTTTGTTCTGAGCAAGCTTACTGTTTTGGCCCTATAGGAAACACAGTAGAGAACAGTGCTCTTTTCTCAAAAGCAGAGTGTGTTTCTTTTAAGGCGAGCTAGCATTTGTTTCCCAGTCCTAAATGGAGTTGAATCACATGCAGTTTCTGGTCCTACGAGCAAGAGTTGTTTTCTACTAGGAAAGTCACTATTGTGCTCGCTTTGCCATACACAGTGCAAATAGCACTCGCGTCTGTTCCCAGAAAGTACAGTGTATCGGACTGAAGAGGAGCTACTGTTCTTGTCAGTTTCCTAAGCAGAGTTGAACTAGATATGGCCCGTGTGTTTAGGAAGCAGAGTTAATATGTTTTGAGCAAGCTCACTGTTCTGGCCCTATAGGAAACACAGTAGAGTAGAAGAGTGCTCTTTTCTCTAAAGCAGAGTGTTTTTCTTGTAAGGCGAGCTCGCGTTTGTTTCCCAGTCTTAAATGGAGTTGAGTCACATGCAGTTTTTGGTCCTATGAGCAAGAGTTGTTTTCTGGTAAGAAGAGTCACTATTGTGCTCCAATTGCCATACACAGTGCAAATAGCACTGGCGTCTGTTCCCAGCAAGTACAGTGTATTGGACTGAAGAGGAGCTACTGTTCTTCTCAGTTTCCTAAGCAGAGTTGAACTAGATATTGCCCGTGTGTCTAGGAAGCACAGTTCATGTGTTCTGAGCAAGCTCACTGTTCTGGCCCTATTGGAAACACAGTAGAGTAGAAGAGTGCTCTTTTCTCAAAAGCAGAGTGTGTTTCTTGTAAGGCGAGCTAGCATTTGTTTCCCAGTCCTAAATGGAGTTGAGTCACATGCAGTTTTTTGTCCTACGAGCAAGAGTTGTTTTCTGGTAAGACGAGTCACTATTGTGCTCCAATTGCCATACACAGTGCAAATAGCACTCGCGTATGTTCCCAGCAAGTACAGTGTATTGGACTGAATAGGAGCTACTGTTCTTGTCAGTTTCCTAAGCAGAGTTGAACTAGATATGGTCCATGTGTGTAGGAAGCACAGTTCTTTTGTTCTGAGCAAGCTCACTGTTCGGACCCTATAGGAAACACAGTAAGGTAGAAGAGTGCTCTTTTTCTAAAGCAGAGTGTGTTTCTTGTAAGGAGAGCTAGCGTTTGTTTCCCAGTCCTAAATGTAGTTGAATCACATGAAGTTTCTGGTCCTAGAGGCAAGAGTTTTTTTTATGGTAAGAATAGTCACTATTGCGCTGCCATTGCCATACACAGGACAAAAAGCACTGGCGTCTGTTCCCAGCAAGTACTTGTATTGGACTGAAGAGGAGCTACTGTTCTTCTCAGTTTCCTAAGCAGAATTGAATTAGATATTGCCCGTGTGTCTAGGAAGCACAGTTCATTTGTTCTGAGCAAGCTCACTGTTCTGGCCCTATTGGAAACACAGTAGAGTAGAAGAGTGCTCTTTTCTCAAAAGCAGAGTGTGTTTCTTGTAAGGCGAGCTAGCATTTGTTTCCCAGTCCTAAATGGAGTTGAGTCACATGCAGTTTTTTGTCCTACGAGCAAGAGTTGTTTTCTGGTAAGACGAGTCACTATTGTGCTCCAATTGCCATACACAGTGCAAATAGCACTCGCGTATGTTCCCAGCAAGTACAGTGTATTGGACTGAATAGGAGCTACTGTTCTTGTCAGTTTCCTAAGCAGAGTTGAACTAGATATGGTCCATGTGTGTAGGAAGCACAGTTCTTTTGTTCTGAGCAAGCTCACTGTTCGGACCCTATAGGAAACACAGTAGAGTAGAAGAGTGCTCTTTTCTCAAAAGCAGAGTGTGTTTCTTGTAAGGCGAGCTAGCGTTTGTTTCCCAGTCCTAAATGGAGTTGAATCACATGCAGTTTCTGGTCCTACGAGCAAGAGTTGTTTTATGATAAGAATAGTCAAAATTGCGCTGCCATTGCCATATACAGGACAAATAGCACTGGCGTCTATTCCCAGCAAGTACAGTGTATTGGACTGAAGAGGATCTACTGCTCTGGTCAGGTTCCTAAGCAGAATTGAACTAGATATGGCCGTGTGTGTAGGAAGCACAGTTCTTTTGTTCTGAGCTAGCTCACTGTTCGGACCCCATAGGAAACACAGTAGAGTAGATGAGTGCTCTTTTCTCAAAAGCAGAGTGTGTTTCTTGTAAGGCGAGCTAGCGTTTGTTTCCCAGTCCTAAATGGAGTTGAATCACATGCAGTTTCTGGTCCTACGATCAAGAGTTGTTTTCTGGTAAGGAAAGTCACTATTGCGCTCCCATTGCCATACTAGGGCAAATAGCACTCGCGTCTTTTCCCAGCAAGTACAGTGTATTGGACTGAATAGGAGCTACTGTTCTTGTCAGTTTCCTAAGCAGAGTTGAACTACATATGGTCCTCGTGTGTAGGAAGCACAGTTCTTTTGTTCTGAGCAATCTCACTGTTTGGACACCATAGGAAACACAGAAGAGTAGAAGAGTGCTCTTTTCTCTAAAGCAGAGTGTGTTTCTTGTTAGGCGAGCTAGCATTTGTGTCCCAGTCCTAAATGGAGTGGAATCACATGCAGTTTCTGGTCCTACGAGCAAGAGTTGTTTTATGGTAAGAATAGTCACTATTGCGCTGCCATTGCCATACACAGGACAAATAGCACTGGTGTCTGTTCCCAGCAAGTACAGTGTATTGGACTGAAGAGGATCTACTGTTCTTGTCAGGTTCCTAAGCAGACTTGAACTAGATATGGCCGTGTGTGTAGGAAGCACAGTTTTTTTGTTCTGAGAAAGCTCACTTTTCGGACCCCATAGGAAACACAGTAGAGTAGAAGAGTGCTTTTTTCTCAAAAGCAGAGTGTGTTTCTTTTAAGGCGAGCTAGCGTTTTTTTCCCATTCCTAAATGGAGTGGAATCACATGCAGTTTCTGGTCCTAAGAGCAAGAGTTGTTTTCTGGTAAGGGAAGTCTATATTGCACTCCCATTGCCATATACAGTGCAAATAGCCTTCCTGTCTTTTCCCAGCAAGTACAGCATATTGGACTGAAGAGGAGCTGCTGTTCTTGTCAGTTTACTAAGCAGAGTTGAACTAGATATGGTCCGTGTGTGTAGGAAGCATAGTTCTTTTGTTCTGAACAAGCTCACTGTTTGGACCCCTTAGGAAACACGGTAGAGTAGAAGAGTGCTCTTTTCTCAAAAGCAGAGTGTTTTTCTTGGAAGTCGAGCTAGCGTTTGTTTCCCAGTCCTAAATGGAATTGAGTCACATGCAGTTTTTTGTGCTACGAGCAAGAGTTGTTTTCTGGTAAGACAAGTCACTATTGTGCTCCAATTGCCATACACAGTGCAAATAGCACTCGCGTCTGTTCCCCGCAAGTACAGTGTATTCGACTGAAGAGGAGCTACTGTTCTTGTTTGTTTCCTAAGCAGAGTTGAACTAGATATGGCCCGTGTGTGTAGGAAGCACAGTTCTTTTGTTCTGAGCAAGCTCACTCTTTGGACCCCATAGGAAACACAGTAGAGTAGAAGAGTGCTCTTTTCTCAAAAGCAGAGTGTGTTTCATGTAAGGCGAGCTAGCATTTGTTTCCCAGTCCTAAATGGAGTTGAATCATACAGTTTCTGGTCCTACGAGCAAGAGTTGTTTTCTGGTAAGGAAAGTCACTATTGCACTCCCATTGCCATACACAGTGCAAATAGCACTCGCGTCTGTTCTCAGCAAGTACAGTGTATCGAACTGAAGAGGAGCTACTGTTCTTGTCAGTTTCCTAAGCAGAGTTGAACTAGATATGGCCCGTGTGTGTAGGAAGCACAGTTCTTTTGTTCTGAGCAAGCTCACTGCTCTGGCCCTACAGGAAACACAGTAGAGTTTATGAGTGCTTTTTTCTCTAAAGCAGAGTGTGTTTCTTGTAAGGCCAGCTCGCGTTTGTTTCCCAGTCCTAAATGGAGTTGAGTCACAGACAGTTTTTGGTCCTAAAAGCAAGAGTTGTTTTCTGGTAAGAAGAGTCACTATTGTGCTCTAAATGCCATACACAGTGCAAATAGCACTCGCGTTTCTTCCCAGCAAGTACAGTGTATTGGACTGAATAGGAGCTACTGTTCTTGTCAGTTTCCTAAGCAGAGTTGAACTAGATATGGTCCATGTGTGTAGGAAGCACAGTTCTTTTGTTCTGACCAAGATCACTGTTTGGACCCCATAGGAAACACAGTAGAGTAGAAGAGTGCTCTTTTCTCAAAAGCAGAGTGTGTTTCTTGTAAGGCGAGCTAGCATTTGTTTCCCAGTCCTAAATGGAGTGGAATCACATGCAGTTTGTGGTCCTACGAGCAAGAGTTGTTTTATGATAAGAATAGTCACTATGGCGCTGCCATTGCCATATACAGGACAAATAGCACTGGCGTCTATTCCCAGCAAGTACAGTGTATTGGACTGAAGAGGATCTACTACTCTGGTCAGGTTCCTAAGCAGAATTGAACTAGATATGGCCATGTTTGTAGGAAGCACAGTTCTTTTGTTCTGAGCAAGCTCACTGTTCGGACCCCATAGGAAACACAGTAGAGTAGAAGAGTGCTCTTTTCTCAAAAGCAGAGTGTGTTTCTTGTAAGGCGAGCTAGCGTTTGTTTCCCAGTCCTAAATGGAGTTGAACCACATGCAGTTTCTGGTCCTACGAACAAGAGTTGTTTTCTGTTAAGGAAAGTCACTATTGCGCTCCCATTGCCATACACAGGGCAAATAGCACTCGCGTCTTTTCCCAGCAAGTACAGTGTATTGGACTGAAGAGGATCTACTGTTCTTGTCAGGTTCCTAAGCAGAATTGAACTAGATATGGCCGTGTGTGTAGGAAACACAGTTCTTTTGTTCTGAGCAAGCTCACTGTTCGGACCCCATAGGAAACACAGTAGAGTAGAAGAGTGCTCTTTTCTCAAAAGCAGAGTGTGTTTCTTGAAAGTCGAGCTAGCGTTTGTTTTCCAGTCCTAAATGGAGTTGAATCACATGCAGTTTCTGGTCCTACGAATAAGAGTTGTTTTCCGGGTAGGAAAGTCACTATTGCGCTCCCATTGCCATACACAAGAAAAATAGCACTCGCGTCTTTTCCCAGCAAGTACAGTGTATTGGACTGAATAGGAGCTACTGTTCTTGTCAGTTTACTAAGCAGAGTTGAACTAGATATGGCCCGTGTGTGGGAAGCACAGTTCTTTTGTTCTGAGCAAGCTCACTGTTCTGGTCCTGTAGGAAACACAGTAGAGTAGAAGAGTGCTCTTTTCTCTAAAGCAGTGTGTTTCTTGTAAGGCGAGCTAGCGTTTGTTTCCCAGTCCTAAATGGAGTTGAATCACATGCAGTTTCTGGTCCGATGAGCAAGAGTTGTTTTCTGGTAAGGAAAGTCACTATTGCGCTCCCATTGCCATACACAGTGCAAATAGCACATGCGTCTGTTCCCTGCAAGTACAGTGTATTGGACTGAAGAGGACCTACTGTTCTTCTCAGTTTCCTAAGCAGAGTTGAACTAGATATGGCCCGTGTGTGTAGGAAGCACAGTTCTTATGTTCTGAGCAAGCTCACTGCTCTGGCCCTATAGGAAACACAGTAGAGTAGAAGAGTGCTCTTTTCTCTAAAGCAGAGTGTGTTTCTTGTAAGGAGAGCTAGCGTTTGTTTCCCTGTCCTAAATGGAGTTGAATCACATGCAGTTTCTGGTCCTAGGAGCAAGAGTTTTTTTATGGTAAGAATAGTCACTATTGCGCTGCCATTGCCATACACAGGACAAATAGCACTGGCGTCTGTTCCCAGCAAGTACAGTGTATTGGACTGAAGAGGATCTACTGTCCTTGTCAGGTTGCTAAGATGAGTTGAACTAGATATGGCCCGTGTGTGGGAAGCACAGTTCTTTTGTTCTGAGCAAGCTCACTGTTCTGGACCTATAGGAAACACAGTAGAGAACAGTGCTCTTTTCTCAAAAGCAGAGTGTGTTTCTTGTAAGGCGAGCTAGCATTTGTTTCCCAGTCCTAAATGGAATGCATGAATCACATGCAGTTTCTGGTCCTACGAGCAAGAGTTGTTTTCTGGTAAGGAAAGTCACTATTGCTCTCGCTTTGCCATACACAGTGCAAATAGCACTCGCGTCTGTTCCCAGAAAGTACAGTGTATTGGACTGAAGAGGAGCTACTGTTCTTGTCAGTTTCCTAAGCAGAGTTGAACTAGATATGGCCCGTGTGTTTAGGAAGCAGAGTTATTATGTTCTGAGCAAGCTCACTGTTTGGACCCCATAGGAAACACAGTAGAGTAGAAGAGTGCTCTTTTCTCTAAAGCAGTGTGTTTGTTGTAAGTCGAGCTAGCATTTCTTTCCCAGTCCTAAATGGAGTTGAATCACATGCAGTTTCTGGTCCTAGGAGCAAGAGTTGTTTTCTGGTAAGGAAAGTCACTATTGCGCTCCCATTGCCATACACAGTGCAAATAGCCCTCCCGTCTGTTCCCAGCAAGTACAATGTATTGGACTGAAGAGGAGCTACTGTTCTTGTCAGTTTCCTAAGAAGAGTTGAACTAGATATGGCCCGTGTGGGTAGGAAGCACAGTTCTTTTTTTCTGAGCAAGCTCACTGTTCTGGCCCTATAGGAAACACAGTAGAGTAGAATAGTGCTCTTTTCTCAAAAGCAGAGTGTGTTTCTTGTAAAGTGAGCTAGAGTTTGTTTTCCAGTCCTAAATGGAGTTGAGTCACATGCAGTTTTTTGTCCTATGAGCAAGAATTGTTTTCTGGTAAGACGAGTCACTATTGTGCTCCAATTGCCATACACAGTGCAAATAGCACTGGCGTCTGTTCCCAGCAAGTACAGTGTATTGGACTGAAGAGGATCTACTGTTCTTGTCAGTTTCCTAAGCAGAGTTGAACTAAATATGGCCCGTGTGTGGGAAGCACAGTTCTTTTGTTCTGAGCAAGCTCACTCTTCTGGCCCTATAGGAAACACAGTAGAGTAGAAGAGTGCTCTTTTTCTAAAGCAAAGTGTGTATCTTGTAAGGAGAGCTAGCGTTTGTTTCCCAGTCCTAAATGGACTTGAATCACATGCAGTTTCTGGTCCTAGGAGCAAGAGTTTTTTTATGGTATGAAAAGTCACTATTGCGCTGCCATTGCCATACTCAGAACAAATAGCACTGGCGTCTGTTCCCAGCAAGTACAGTGTATTGGACTGAAGAGGATCTACTGTTCTTGTCAGATTTATAAGCAGAATTGAACTAAATATGGCCATGTGTGTAGGAAGCACAGTTCTTTTGTTCTGAGCAATCTCACTGTTTTGGCCCTATAGGAAACACAGTAGTGTAGAAGAGTGCTCTTTTCTCAAAAGCAGATTGTGTTTCTTGTAAGGCGAGCTAGCCATTGTTTCCCAGTCCTAAATGGAGTTGAATCACATGCAGTTTCTGGACCTACGAGCAAGAGTTGTTTTCTGGTAAAAAAAGTCACTATTCCGCTCCCTTTGCCATACACAGTGCAAATAGCACTCGCGTCTGTTCCCAGCAAGTAAGTGTATCAGAATGAAGAGGAGCTACTGTTCTTGTTATTTTCCTAAGAAGAGTTGAATTAGATATGGCACGTGTGTTTAGGAAGCACTGTTATTATTTTCTGAGCAAGCTCACTGTTCTGAACCTATAGGAAACACAGTAGAGTAGAAGAGTGCTTTTTTCTCTAAAGCAGAGTATGATTCTTGTAAGGCGAGCTCGCGGTTGTTTCCCAGTTATAAATGGAGTTGAGTCACATGCAGTTTTTGGTCCTATGAGCAAGAGTTGTTTTCTGGTAAGAAGAGTCACTATTGTGCTCCAAATGCCATACATAGTCCAAATAGCACTCGGGTCTGTTCCCAGCAAGTACAGTGTATTGGACTGAATAGGAGCTACTGTTCTTGTAAGTTTCATAAGCAGAGTTTAACTAGATATGGTCCATGTGTGTAGGAAGCACAGTTCTTTTGTTCTGAGCAAGCTCACTGTTTGGACTCCATAGGAAACACAGTAGAGTAGAAGAGTGCTCATTTCTCAAAAGCACAGTGTGTTTCTTGTAAGGCGAGCTAGCATTTGTTTCCCAGTCCTAAATGTCGTTGAATCACATGCAGTTTGTGGTCCTACGAGCAAGAGTTGTTTTATGGTAAGGAAAGTCACTATTGTGCTCTCATTGCCATACACAGTGTAACTAGCACTCGTGTCTGTTCCCAGCAAGTACAGTGTATTGGACTGAAGAGGAGCTACTGTTCTTGTCAGTTTCCTAAGCAGAGTTGAACTACATATGGTCCATGTGTGTAGGAAGCACAGTTCTTTTGTTCTGATCAAGCTCACTGTATGGACCCCATAGGAAACACAGTAGAGTAGAAAAGTGCTCTTTTCTAAAACAGTGTGTTTCTTGTAAGGCGAGCTAGTGTATGTTTCCCTGTCCTAAATGGAGATGAATCACATGCAGTTTCTGGTCCTACGAGCAAGAGTTGTTTTCTGGTAGGAAAGTCACTACTGTGCTCCCAATGCCATACACAATGCAAATAGCACATGCGTCTGTTCCCAGCAAGTACAGTGTATTGGACTGAAGAGGAGCTACTGTTCTTGTCAGTTTCCTAAGCAGAGTTGAGCTAGAAATGGCCCGTGTGTCTAGGAAGCACAGTTCATTTGTTCTGAGCAAGCTCACTGTTCTGGCCATATAGGAAACACAGTAGAGTAGAAGAGTGCTCTTTTCTCTAAAGCAGAGTGTGTTTCTTGTAAGGCGAGCTACAGTTTGTTTCCCAGTCTTAAATGGAGTTGAGTCACATGCAGTTTTTTGTCCTACGAGCAAGAGTTGTTTTCTGATAAGACGAGTCACTATTGTGCTCCAATTGCCATACACAGTGCAAATAGCACTCGCATCTGTTCTCAGCAAGTACAGTGTATCGAACTGAAGAGGAGCTACTGTTCTTGTCAGTTTCCTAAGCAGAGTTGAACTAGATATGGCCCGTGTGTGGAGGAAGCACAGTTATTATGTTCTGAGCAAGCTCACTGTTCTGGCCCTACAGGAAACACAGTAGAGTAGATGAGTGCTCTTTTCTCTAAAGCATAGTGTGTTTCTTGTAAGGCCAGCTCGCGTTTGTTTCCCAGTCCTAAATGGAGTTGAGTCACAGACAGTTTTAGGTCCTACGAGCAAGAGTTGTTTTCTTGTAAGAGGAGTCACTATTGCGCTCCAAATGCCATACACATTGCAAATAGCACTCGCGTCTGTTCGCAGCAAGTACAGTCTATTGGACTGAATAGGAGCTACTGTTCTTCTCAGTTTCATAAGCAGAGTTGAACTAGATATGATCCATGTGTGTAGGAAGCACAGTTCTTTTGTTCTGAGCAAGCTCACTGTTCGGACCCCATAGGAAACACAGTAGAGTAGAAGAGTGCTCTTTTCTCTAAAGCAGTGTGTTTCTTGTAAGGCGAGCTAGCGTTTGTTTCCCAGTCCTAAATGGAGTTGAATCACATGCAGTTTCTGGTCCTACGAGCAAGAGTTTTTTTATGGTAAGAATAGTCACTATTGCGCTGCCATTGCCATACACAGGACAAATAGCACTGGTGTCTGTTCCCAGCAAGTACAGTGTATCGAACTGAAGAGGAGCTACTGTTCTTGTCAGTTTCCTAAGCAGAGTTGAACTAGATATGGCCCGTGTGTTTAGGAAGCACAGTCATTATGTTCTGAGCAAGCTCACTGTTCTGGCCCTATAGGAAACACAGTAGAGTAGAAGAGTGCTCTTTTCTCTAAAGCAGAGTGTGTTTCTTGTAAGGCGAGCTCGCGTTTGTTTCCCAGTCCTAAATGGAGTTGAGTCACATGCAGTTTTTGGTCCTACGAGCAAGAGTTGTTTTCTGGTAAGAAGAGTCACTATTGTGCTCCAAATGCCATACACAGTGCAAATAGCACTCGCGTCTGTTCCAGGCATGTACAGTGTATTGGACTGAATAGGAGCTACTGTTCTTGTCAGTTTCCTAAGCAGAGTTGAACTAGATATGGTCCATGTGTGTAGGAAGCACAGTTCTTTTGTTCTGAGCAAGCTCACTGTTTGGACCCCATAAGAAACACAGTATAGTAGAAGAGTGCTCTTTCCTAAAAAGCAGAGAGTGTTTCTTGTAAGGCGATCTAGCATTTGTTTCCCAGTCCTAAATGGCGTTGAATCACATGCAGTTTGTGTTCCTACGAGCAAGAGTTGTTTTCTGGTAAAAAAAAGTCACTATTGCGCTGTCATTGCCATACACAGGGCAAATAGCACTCGCGTCTGTTCCCAGCAATTACAGTGTATTGGACTGAAGAGGAGCTGCTGTTCTTGTCAGTTTCATAAGCAGAGTTGAGCTAGATATGGTCCATTTGTGTAAAAAGCACAGTTCTTTTGTTCTGAGCAAGCTCACTGTTTGGACCCCATAGGAAACACAGTAGAGTAGAAGAGTGCTCTTTTCTCAAAAGCAGAGTGCGTTTCTTGTAAGGCGAGCGAGCATTTGTTTCCCAGTCCTAAATGGAGTTGAGTCACAGACAGTTTTTGGTCCTATGAGCAAGAGTTGTTTTCTGGTAAGAAGAGTCACTATTGGGCTCCAAATGCCATACACAGTGCAAATAGCACTCGCGTCTGTTCCCACCATGTACAGTGTATTGGACTGAAGAGGAGCTACTGTTCTTGTCAGTTTCCTAAGCAGAGTTGAACTAGATTTGGTCCATGTGTGTAGGAAGCACAGTTCTTTTGTTCTGAGCAAGCTCACTGTTCGGACCAAAAAGGAAACACAGTAGAGTAGAAGAGTGCTCTTTTCTCAAAAGCAGAGTGTGTTTCTTGTAAGGCGAGCTAGCGTTTGTTTCCCAGGCCTAAATGGAGTGGAATCACATGCAGTTTCTGGTCCTACGAGCAAGAGTTGTTTTATGGTAAGAATAGTCACTATTGTGCTGCCATTGCCATAAACAGGACAAATAGCATTGGCATCTGTTCCCAGCAAGTACATTGTATTAGACTGAAGAGGATCTACTGTTCTTGTCAGGTTCCTAAGCAGAATTGAACTAGATATGGCCGTTTGTGTAGGTAGCACAGTTCTTTTTTTTCTGAGCAAGCTCACTGTTCGGACCCCATAGGAAACACAGTAGAGTGGAAGAGTGCTTATTTCTGAAAAGCAGAGTGTGTTTCTTGTAAGGCGAGCTAGGGTTTGTTTCCTAGTCCTAAATGGAGTTGAATCACATGCAGTTTCTAGTCCTACGAACAAGAGTTGTTTTCTGGTAAGGAAAGTCACTATTGTGCTCCCATTGCCATACACAGTGCAAATAGCACTCGCATCTGTTCATAGCAAGTACAGTGTATTGGACTGTATAGGAGCTACTGTTCTTGTCAGTTTCCTAAGCAGAGTTGAACTACATATGGCCCGTGTGTGGAGGAAGCACAGTTATTATGTTCTGAGCAAGCTCACTGTTCTGGCCCTAAAGGAAACACAGTAGAGTAGATGAGTGCTCTTTTTTCTAAAGCAGTGTGTGTTTCTTGTAAGGCCAGCTCGCATTTGTTTCCCAGTCCTAAATGGAGTTGAGTCACAGACAGTTTTTGGTCCTCCGAGCAAGAGTTGTTTTCTGGTAAGAGGAGTCACTATTGCGCTCCAAATGCCATACACATTGCCAATAGCACTCGCGTCTGATCCCAGCAAGTACAGTGTATTGGACTGAATAGGAGCTACTGTTCTTGTCAGTTTCTTAAGCAGAGTTGAACTAGATATGGTCCATGTGTGTAGGAAGCACAGTTCTTTTGTTCTGACCAAGCTCACTGTTTAGACCCTATAGGAAACACAGTAGAGTAGAAGAGTGCTCTTTTCTCAAAAACAGAGTGAGTTTCTTGTAAGGCGAGCTAGCGTTTGTTTCCCAGTCCTAAATGGAGTTGAATCACATGCAGTTTGTGGTCCTACGAGCAAGAGTTGTTTTATGGTAAGAATAGTCACTATTGTGCTGCCATTGCCATACACAGGACAAATAGCACTGGCGTCAGTTCCCAGCAAGTACAGTGTATTGGATTGAAGAGGATCTACTGCTCTGGTCAGGTTCCTAAGCAGAATTGAACTAGATATGGCCGTGTGTGTAGGAAGCACAGTTCTTTTGTTCTGAGCAAGCTCACTGTTCTGGCCCTACAGGAAACACAGTAGAGTAGAAGAGTGCTCTTTTCTCAAAAGCAGAGTGTGTTTCTTGTAAGGCGAGCTCGCGTTTGTTTCCCAGTCCTAAATTGAGTTGAGTCACATGCAGTTTTTGGTCCTACGAGCAAGAGTTGTTTTCTGGTAAGAAGAGTCACTATTGTGCTCCAAATGCCATACACAGTGCAAATAGCACTCGGGTCTGTTCCCAGCAAGTACAGTCTATTGGACTGAATAGGAGCTACTGTTCTTCTCAGTTTCATAAGCAGAGTTGAACTAGATATGATCCATGTGTGTAGGAAGCACAGTTCTTTTGTTCTGAGCAAGCTCACTGTTCGGACCCCATAGGAAACACAGTAGAGTAGAAGAGTGCTCTTTTCTCTAAAGCAGTGTGTTTCTTGTAAGGCGAGCTAGCGTTTGTTTCCCAGTCCTAAATGGAGTTGAATCACATGCAGTTTCTGGTCCTACGAGCAAGAGTTTTTTTATGGTAAGAATAGTCACTATTGCGCTGCCATTGCCATACACAGGACAAATAGCACTGGTGTCTGTTCCCAGCAAGTACAGTGTATCGAACTGAAGAGGAGCTACTGTTCTTGTCAGTTTCCTAAGCAGAGTTGAACTAGATATGGCCCGTGTGTTTAGGAAGCACAGTCATTATGTTCTGAGCAAGCTCACTGTTCTGGCCCTATAGGAAACACAGTAGAGTAGAAGAGTGCTCTTTTCTCTAAAGCAGAGTGTGTTTCTTGTAAGGTGAGCTCGCGTTTGTTTCCCAGTCCTAAATGGAGTTGAGTCACATGCAGTTTTTGGTCCTACGAGCAAGAGTTGTTTTCTGGTAAGAAGAGTCACTATTGTGCTCCAAATGCCATACACAGTGCAAATAGCACTCGCGTCTGTTCCAGGCATGTACAGTGTATTGGACTGAATAGGAGCTACTGTTCTTGTCAGTTTCCTAAGCAGAGTTGAACTAGATATGGTCCATGTGTGTAGGAAGCACAGTTCTTTTGTTCTGAGCAAGCTCACTGTTTGGACCCCATAAGAAAAACAGTACAGTAGAAGAGTGCTCTTTTCTAAAAAGCAGAGAGTGTTTCTTGTAAGGCGATCAAGCATTTGTTTCCCAGTCCTAAATGGAGTTGAATCACATGCAGTTTCTGGTCCTACGAGCAAGAGTTTTTTTATGGTAAGAATAGTCACTATTGCGCTGCCATTGCCATACACAGGACAAATAGCACTGGTGTCTGTTCCCAGCAAGTACAGTGTATCGAACTGAAGAGGAGCTACTGTTCTTGTCAGTTTCCTAAGCAGAGTTGAACTAGATATGGCCCGTGTGTTTAGGAAGCACAGTCATTATGTTCTGAGCAAGCTCACTGTTCTGGCCCTATAGGAAACACAGTAGAGTAGAAGAGTGCTCTTTTCTCTAAAGCAGAGTGTGTTTCTTGTAAGGCGAGCTCGCGTTTTTTTCCCAGTCCTAAATGGAGTTGAGTCACATGCAGTTTTTGGTCCTACGAGCAAGAGTTGTTTTCTGGTAAGAAGAGTCACTATTGTGCTCCAAATGCCATACACAGTGCAAATAGCACTCGCGTCTGTTCCAGGCATGTACAGTGTATTGGACTGAATAGGAGCTACTGTTCTTGTCAGTTTCCTAAGCAGAGTTGAACTAGATATGGTCCATGTGTGTAGGAAGCACAGTTCTTTTGTTCTGAGCAAGCTCACTGTTTGGACCCCATAAGAAACACTGTACAGTAGAAGAGTGCTCTTTTCTAAAAAGCAGAGAGTGTTTCTTGTAAGGCGAGCTAGCCTTTGTTTCCCAGTCCTAAATGGAGTGGAATCACATGCAGTTTCTGTCCTACGAGCAAGAGTTGTTTTATGGTAAAAATAGTCACTATTGTGCTGCCATGGCCACACACAGGACAAATAGCACTGGCGTCTGTTCGCAGCAAGTACAGTGTATTGGACTGAAGAGGATCTACTGTTCTTGTCAGGTTCCTAAGCAGAATTGAACTAGATATGGCCGTGTGTGTAGGAAGCACAGTTCTTTTGTTCTGAGCAAGCTCACTGTTCGGACCCCATAGGAAACACAGTAGAGTAGAAGAGTGCTCTTTTCTCAAAAGCAGAGTGTGTTTTTTGTAAGGAAAGCTATCATTTGTTTCCCAGTCCTAAATGGAGTTGAATCACATGCAGTTTCTGGTCCTACGACCAAGAGTTGTTTTCTGGTAAGGAAAGTCACTATTGTGCTCCCTTTGCCATACACAGTGCAAATAGCACTCGCGTCTGTTCCCAGCAAGTACAGTGTATTGGACTGACGAGGAGCTACTGTTCTTCTCAGTTTCCTAAGCAGAGTTGAACTAGATATGGTCCATGTGTGTAGGAAGCACAGTTCTTTGTTCTGAGCAAGCTAACTGTTTGGACCCCATAGGAAACACAGTAGAGTAGAAGAGTGCTCTTTTCTCAAAAGCAGAGAGTGTTTCATGTAAGGCTAGCTAGCATTTGTTTCCCAGTCCTAAACGGATTTGAATCACATGCAGTTTCTGGTCCTACGAGCAAGAGTTGTTTTCTGGTAAGGAAAGTCACTATTGCGCTCCCATTGCCATACACAGTGCAAATATCTCTCGCGTCTGTTCCCAGCGAGTACAGTGTATCGGACTGAAGAGGAGCTACTGTTCTTGTCAGTTTCCTAAGCAGAGTTGAACTAGATATGGCCCGTGTGTAGGAAGCACAGTTCTTTTGTTCTGAGCAAGCTCACTTTTCTGGCCCTATAGGAAACACAGTAGAGTAGAAGAGTGCTCTTTTCTCTAAAGCAGATTGTGTTTCTTGTAAGGCGAGCTAGCGTTTGTTTCCCAGTCCTAAATGGAGTTGAATCACATGCAGTTTCTGGTCCTACGAGCAAGCGTTGTTTTATGATAAGAATAGTCACTATTGCGCTGCCATTGTCATACACAGGACAAATAGCACTGGCGTCTGTTCCCAGCAGTACAGTGTATTGGACTGAAAAGGAGCTACTGTTCTTGTCAGGTTCCTAAGCAGAATTGAACTAGATATGGCTGTGTGTGTAGGAAGCACAGCTCTTTTGTTCTGAGCAAGCTCACTGTTTGGACGCAATAGGAAACACAGTAGAGTAGAAGAGTGCTCTTTTCTCAGAAGCAGAGCGTGTTTCCTGTAAGGCGAGCTAGCATTTGTTTCCCAGTCCTAAATGGCGTTGAATCACATGCAGTGTGTGTTCCTACGAGCAAGAGTTGTTTTCTGGTAAGGAAAGTCACTATTGCGCTCCCTTTGCCATACACAGTGCAAATAGCACTCGCGTATGTTCGCAGCAAGTACAGTGTATCGGACTGAAGAGGAGCTACTGTTCTTGTCAGTTTCCTAAGCAGAGTTTAACTAGATATGGTCCATGTGTGTAGGAAGCACAGTTCTTTGTTCTGAGCAAGCTCACTGTTTGGACCCCATAGGAAACACAGTAGAGAAGAAGAGTGGTCTTTTCTCAAAAGCAGAGAGTGTTTCATGTAAGGCGAGCTAGCATTTGTTTCCCAGTCCTAAACGGAGTTGAATCACATGCAGTTTCTGGTCCTACGAGCAAGAGTTGTTTTCTGGTAAGGAAAGTCACTATTGCACTCCCATTGCCATACACAGTGCAAATAGCACTGGCGTCTGTTCCCAGCAAGTACAGTGTATTGGACTGAAGAGGAGCAACTGTTCTTGTCAGTTTCCTAAGCAGAGTTGAACTAGATAAGGACCATGTGTGTAGAAAGCACAGTTCTTATGTTCTGAGCAAGCTCACTGTTCTGGCCCTATAGGAAACACAGTAGAGTAGAAGAGTGCTCTTTTCTCAAAAGCAGAGTGAGTTTCTTGTAAGGCGAGCTAGTGTTTGTTTCCTAGTCCTAAATGGAGTTGAATCACATGCAGTTTCTGGTACTACGAACAAGAGTTGTTTTCTGGTAAGGAAAGTCACTATTGCGCTCCCATTGCCATACACAGGGCAAATAGCACTCGCGTCTTTTCCCAGCAAGTACAGTGTATTGGACTGAATAGGAGCTACTGTTCTTGTCAGTTTCCTAAGCAGAGTTGAACTACATATGGTCCTTGTGTGTAGGAAGCACAGTTCTTTTGTTCTGAGCAAGCTCACTGTTTGGACCCCATAGGAAACACAGTAGAGTAGAAGAGTGCTCTTTTCTCTAAAGCAGAGTGTGTTTCTTGTAAGACGAGCTAGCATTTGTTTCCCAGTCCTAAACGGAGTTGAATCACATGCAGTTTCTGGTCCTACGAACAAGAGTTGTTTTCTGGTAAGGAAAGCCACTATTGCGCTCCCATTGCCATACACAGTTCAAATAGCACTCACGTCTGTTCCCAGCAAGTACAATGTATCGGACTGAAGAGGAGCTACTGTTCTTGTCAGTTTCCTAAGCAGAGTTGAACTAGATATGGTCCGTGTGTAGGAAGCACAGTTCTTTTGTTCTGAGCAAGCTCACTGTTCTGGCCCTATAGGAAACACAGTAGAGTAGAAGAGTGCTCTTTTCTCTAAAGCAGATTGTGTTTCTTGTAAGGTGAGCTAGCGTTTGTTTCCCAGTCCTAAATGGAGTTGAATCACATGCAGTTTCTGGTGCTACGAGCAAGAGTTGTTTTATGATAAGAATAGTCACTATTGCGCTGCCATTGCCATACACAGGACAAAGAGCACTGTCTTCTGTTCCCAGCAGTACAGTGTATTGGACTGAAGAGGAGCTACTGTTCTTGTCAGGTTCCTAAGCAGAATTGAACTAGATATGGCTGTGTGTGTAGGAAGCACAGTTCTTTTGTTCTGAGAAAGCTCACTGTTCGGACCCCATAGGAAACACAGTAGAGTAGAAGAGTGCTCTTTTCTCAAAAGCAGAGTGTGTTTCTTGTAAGGTGAGCTAGCGTTTCTTTCCTAGACCTAAATGGAGATGAGTCACATGCAGTTTTTTGTCCTACGAGCAATAATTGTTTTCTGGTAAGACGAGTCACTATTGTGCTCCAATTGCCATACACAGTGCAAATAGCACTCGCGTCTCTTCCCCGCTAGTACAGTGTATTGGACTGAAGAGGAGCTACTGTTCTTGTCAGTTTCCTAAGCAGAGTTGAACTAGATATGGTCGATGTGTGTAGGAAGCACAGTTCTTTTGTTCTGAGCAAGCTCACTGTTTGGACCCCATAGGAAACACAGTAGAGTAGAATACTGCTCTTTTCTCAAAAGCGGAGTGTGTTTCTTGTAAGGCGAGCTAGAGTTTGTTTCCCAGTCCTAAATGGAGTTGAATCACATGGAGTTTTTTGTCCTACGAGCAAGAGTTGTTTTCTATTAAGGAAAGTCACTATTGCGCTCTCATTGCCATACACAGTGCAAATAGCACTCCCGTCTGTTCCCAGCAAGTACAGTGTATTCGACTGAAGAGGAGCTACTGTTCTTGTCAGTTTTCTAAGCAGAGTTGAGCTACATATGGTCCGTGTGTGTAGGAAGCACAGTTCTTTTGTTCTGAGCAAGCTCTCTGTTTGGACCTCATAGGAAACACAGTAGAGTAGAAGAGTGCTCTTTTCTCTAAAGTAGAGTGTGTTTCTTGTAAGGCGAGCTAGCATTTGCTTCCTAGACCTAAATGGAGGTGAATCACATGCAGTTTCTGGTCCTACGAACAAGAGTTGTTTTCTGGTAAGGAAAGTCACCATTGCGCTCCCATTGCCATACACAGGGCAAATAGCACTCGGGTCTTTTCCCAGCAAGTACAGTGTATCGGACAGAAGAGGAGCTACTGTTCTTGTCAGTTTCCTAAGCAGAGTTGAACGACATATGGTCCTTGTGTAGGAAGCACAGTTCTTTTGTTCTGAGCAAGCTCACTGTTTGGACCCCATAGGAAACACAGTAGAGTAGAAGAGTGCTCTTTTTTCTAAAGCAGAGTGTGTTTCTTGTAAGGCGAGCTAGCGTTTGTGTCCCAGTCCTAAATGAAGTTGAATCCCATGCAGTTTCTGGTACTACGAGCAAGAGTTGTTTTCTGGTAAGTAGAGTCACTATTGCGGTGCCATTGCCATACCCAGGAAAATAGCACTGGCGTCTGTTCGCAGCAAGTACAGTGTATTGGGCTGAAGAGGATCTACTGTTCTTGTCAGGTTCCTAAGAAGACTTGAAGTAGATATGGCCGTGTGTGTAGGAAGCACAGTTTTTTTGTTCTGAGCAAGCTCACTGTTCGGACCCCATAGGAAACACAGTAGAGTAGATGAGTGCTTTTTTCTCAAAAGCAGAGTGTGTTTCTTTTAAGGCGAGCTAGCGTTTTTTTCCCATTCCTAAATGGAGTAGAATCACATGCAGTTTCTGGTCCTAAGAGCAAGAGTTGTTTTCTGGTAAGGGAAGTCTATATTGCACTCCCATTGCCATAAACAGTGCAAATAGCCTTCCCGTCTTTTCCCAGCAAGTACAGCGTATTGGACTCAAGAGGAGCTGCTGTTCTTGTCAGTTTACTAAGCAGAGTTGAACTAGATATGGTCCGTGTGTGTAGGAAGCATAGTTCTTTTGTTCTGAACAAGCTCACTGTTTGGACCCCATAGGAAACACAGTAGAGTAGAAGAGTGCTCTTTTCTCAAAAGCAGAGTGTTTTTCATGGAAGTCGAGCTAGCGTTTGTTTCCCAGTCCTAAATGTAGTTGAGTCACATGCAGTTTCTGGTCCTACGAACAAGAGTTGTTTTCTGGTAAGGAAAGTCACTATTGCGCTCCCATTGCCATACACAGGGCAAATAGCACTCGCGTCTTTTCCCAGGAAGTACAGTGTATTGGACTGAATAGGAGCTACTGTTCTTGTCAGTTTCCTAAGCAGAGTTGAACTACATATGGTCTTCCTGTGTAGGAACCACATTTCTTTTGTTCTGAGCAAGCTCACTGTTTGGACCCCATAGGAAACACAGTAGAGTAGAAGAGTGCTCTTTTCTCTAAAGCAGAGTGTGTTTCTTGTAAGGCGAGCTAGCGTTTGTGTCCCAGTCCTAAATGGAGTGGAATCACATGCAGTTTCTGGTCCTACGAGCAAGAGTTGTTTTATGGTAAGAATAGTCACTATTGCGCTGCCATTGCCATACACAGGACAAATAGCACTGGTGTCTGTTCCCAGCAAGTACAGTGTATTGGACTGATGAGGATCTACTGTTCTTGTCAGGTTCCTAAGCAGACTTGAACTAGATATGGCCGTGTGTGTAGGAAGCACAGTTTTTTTGTTCTGAGCAAGCTCACTGTTCGGACCCCATAGGAAACACAGTAGAGTAGAAGAGTGCTTTTTTCTCAAAAGCAGAGTGTGTTTCTTTTAAGGCGAGCTAGCGTTTTTTTCCAATTCCTAAATGGAGTGGAATCACATGCAGTTTCTGGTCCTAAGAGCAAGAGTTGTTTTCTGGTAAGGGAAGTCTATATTGCACTCTCATTGCCATAAACAGTGCAAATAGCCTTCCCGTCTTTTCCCAGCAAGTACAGCGTATTGGACTGAAGAGGAGCTGCTGTTCTTGTCAGTTTACTAAGCAGAGTTGAACTAGATATGGTCCGTGTGTGTAGGAAGCATAGTTCTTTTGTTCTGAACAAGCTCACTGTTTGGACCCCATAGGAAACACAGTAGAGTAGAAGAGTGCTTTTTTCTCAAATCAGAGTGTTTTTCTTGGAAGTCGAGGTAGCGTTTGTTTCCCAGTCCTAAATGGAGTTGAGTCACATGCAGTTTTTTGTGCTACGAGCAAGAGTTGTTTTCTGGTAAGACAAGTCACTATTGTGCTCCAATTGCCATACACAGTGCAAATAGCACTCGCGTCTGTTCCCCGCAAGTACAGTGTATTCGACTGAAGAGGAGCTACTGTTCTTGTTTGTTTCCTAAGCAGAGTTGAACTAGATATGGTCCATGTGTGTAGGAAGCACAGTTCTTTTCTTCTGACCAAGATCACTGTTTGGACCCCATAGGAAACACAGTAGAGTAGAAGAGTGCTCTTTTCTCAAAAGCAGAGTGTGTTTCTTGTAAGGCGAGCTAGCGTTTGTTTCCCAGTCCTAAATGGAGTGGAATCACATGCAGTTTGTGGTCCTACGAGCAAGAGTTGTTTTATGATAAGAATAGTCACTATGGCGCTGCCATTGCCATATACAGGACAAATAGCACTGGCGTCTATTCCCAGCAAGTACAGTGTATTGGACTGAAGAGGATCTACTGCTCTGGTCAGGTTCCTAAGCAGAATTGAACTAGATATGGCCGTGTGTGTAGGAAGCACAGTTCTTTTGTTCTGAGCAAGCTCACTGTTCTTACCCCATAGGAAACACAGTAGAGTAGAAGAGTGCTCTTTTCTCAAAAGCAGAGTGTGTTTCTTGTAAGGTGAGCTAGCGTTTGTTTCCCAGTCCTAAATGGAGTTGAATCACATGCAGTTTCTGGTCCTACGAACAAGAGTTGTTTTCTGGTAAGGAAAGTCACTATTGCGCTCCCATTGCCATACTAGGGCAAATTGCACTCGCGTCTTTTCCCAGCAAGTACAGTGTATTGGACTGAATAGGAGCTACTGTTCTTGTCAGTTTCCTAAGCAGAGTTGAACTACATATGGTCCTTGTGTGTAGGAAGCACAGTTCTTTTGTTCTGAGCAATCTCACTGTTTGGACCCCATAGGAAACACAGTAGAGTAGAAGAGTGCTCTTTTCTCAAAAGCAGAGTGTGTTTCTTCTAAGGCGAGCTAGCGTTTGTGTCCCAGTCCTAAATGGAGTGGAATCACATGCAGTTTCTGGTCCTATGAGCAAGAGTTGATTTCTGGTAATGAAAGTCAGTATTGCGCTGCCATTGCCATACACAGGACAAATAGCACTGGTGTCTGTTCCCAGCAAGTACAGTGTATTGGACTGAAGAGGATCTACTGTTCTTGTCAGGTTCCTAAGCAGACTTGAACTAGATATGGCCGTGTGTGTAGGAAGCACAGTTTTTTTGTTCTGAGCAAGCTCACTGTTTGGACCCCATAGGAAACACAGTAGAGTAGAAGAGTGCTTTTTTCTCAAAAGCAGAGTGTGTTTCTTTTATGGCGAGCTAGCGTTTTTTTCCCATTCCTAAATGGAGTGGAATCACATGCAGTTTCTGGTCCTAAGAGCAAGAGTTGTTTTCTGGTAAGGGAAGTCTATATTGCACTCCCATTGCCATAAACAGTGCAAATAGCCTTCCCGTCTGTTCCCAGCAAGTACAGCGTATTGGACTGAAGAGGAGCTGCTGTTCTTGTCAGTTTACTAAGCAGAGTTGAACTAGATATGGTCCGTGTGTGTAGGAAGCATAGTTCTTTTGTTCTGAACAAGCTCACTGTTTGGACCCCATAGGAAACACAGTAGAGTAGAAGAGTGCTCTTTTCTCAAAAGCAGAGTGTTTTTCTTGGAAGTCGAGCTAGCGTTTGTTTCCCAGTCCTAAATGGAGTTGAGTCACAAGCAGTTTTTTGTGCTACGAGCAAGAGTTGTTTTCTGGTAAGACAAGTCACTATTGTGCTCCAATTGCCATACACAGTGCAAATAGCACTCGCGTCTGTTCCCCGCAAGTACAGTGTATTTGAATGAAGAGGAGCTACTGTTCTTGTTTGTTTCCTAAGCAGAGTTGAACTAGATATGGCCCGTGTGTGTAGGAAGCACAGTTCTTTTGTTCTGAGCAAGCTCACTCTTTGGACCCCATAGGAAACACAGTAGAGTAGTAGAGTGCTCTTTTCTCAAAAGCAGAGTGTGTTTCATGTAAGGCAAGCTAGCATTTGTTTCCCAGTCCTAAATGGAGTTGAATCACATGCAGTTTCTGGTCCTACGAGCAAGAGTTGTTTTCTGGTAAGGAAAGTCACTATTGCGCTCCCATTGCCATACACAGTGCAAATAGCACTCGCGTCTGTTCTCAGCAAGTACAGTGTATCAAACTGAAGAGGAGCTACTGTTCTTGTCAGTTTCCTAAGCAGAGTTGAACTAGATATGGCCCGTGTGTGTAGGAAGCACAGTTCTTTTGTTCTGAGCAAGCTCACTGTTCTGGCCCTACAGGAAACACAGTAGAGTATATGAGTGCTTTTTTCTCTAAAGCAGAGTGTGTTTCTTGTAAGGCCAGCTCGCGTTTGTTTCCCAGTCCTAAATGGAGTTGAGTCCAGACAGTTTTTGGTCCTAAAAGCAAGAGTTGTTTTCTGGTAATAAGAGTCACTATTGCGCTCTAAATGCCATACACAGTGCAAATACCACTCGCTTCTGTTCCCAGCAAGTACAGTGTATTGGACTGAATAGGAGCTACTGTTCTTGTCAGTTTCCTAAGCAGAGTTGAACTAGATATGGTCCATGTGTGTAGGAAGCACAGTTCTTTTGTTCTGACCAAGACCACTATTTGGACCCCATAGGAAACACAGTAGAGTAGAAGAGTGCTCTTTTCTCAAAAGCAGAGTGTGTTTCTTGTAAGGCGAGCTAGCGTTTGTTTCCCAGTCCTAAATGGAGTGGAATCACATGCAGTTTGTGGTCCTACGAGCAAGAGTTGTTTTATGATAAGAATAGTCACTATGGTGCTGCCATTGCCATATACAGGACAAATAGCACTGGCGTCTATTCCCAGCAAGTACAGTGTATTGGACTGAAGAGGATCTACTGCTCTGGTCAGGTTCCTAAGCAGAATTGAACTAGATATGGCCGTGTGTGTAGGAAGCACAGTTCTTTTGTTCTGAGCAAGCTCACTGTTCGGACCCCATAGGAAACACAGTAGAGTAGAAGAGTGCTCTTTTCTCTAAAGCAGAGTGTGTTTCTTGTAAGGCGAGCTAGCGTTTGTTTCCCAGTCCTAAATGGAGTTGAATCACATGCAGTTTCTGGTCCTACGAACAAGAGTTATTTTCTGTTAAGGAAAGTCACTATTGTGCTCCCATTGCCATACACAGGGCAAATAGCACTGGCGTCTTTTCCCAGCAAGTACAGTGTATTGGACTGAAGAGGATCTACTGTTCTTGTCAGGTTCCTAAGCAGAATTGAACTAGATATGGCCGTGAGTGTAGGAAACACAGTTCTTTTGTTCTGAGCAAGCTCACTGTTGGACCCCATAGGAAACACAGTAGAGTAGAAGAGTGCTCTTTTCTCTAAAGTAGTGTGTTTCTTGTAAGGCGAGCTAGCGTTTGTTTCCCAGTCCTAAATGGAGTTGAATCACCTGCAGTTTCTGGTCCTACGAGCAAGAGTTGTTTTCTGGTAAGGAAAGTCACTATTGCGCTCCCATTGCCATACACAGTGCAAATAGCACATGCGTCTGTTCCCAGCAAGTACAGTGTATTGGACTGAAGAGGACCTACTGTTCTTCTCAGTTTCCTAAGCAGAGTTGAACTAGAAATGGCCCGTGTGTGTAGGAAGCACAGTTCTTATGTTCTGAGCAAGCTCACTATTCTGGCCCTATAGGAAACACAGTAGAGTAGAAGAGTGCTCTTTTCTCTAAAGCAGAGTGTGTTTCTTGTAAGGAGAGCTAGCGTTTGTTTCCCAGTCCTAAATGGAGTTGAATCACATGCAGTTTCTGGTCCTAGGAGCAAGAGTTTTTTTATGGTAAGAATAGTCACTATTGCGCTGCCATTGCCATACACAGGACAAATAGCACTGGCGTCTGTTCCCAGCAAGTACAGTGTATTGGACTGAAGAGGATCTACTGTCCTTGTCAGGTTCCTAAGCAGAATTGAACTAAATATGGCCGTGTTTGTAGGAAGCACAGTTCTTTTGTTCTGAGCTAGCTTACTGTTTTGGCCCTATAGGAAACACAGTACAGAACAGTGCTCTTTTCTCAAAATAGAGTGTGTTTCTTGTAAGGCGAGCTAGCATTTGTTTCCCAGTCCTAAATGGAATGCATGAATCACATGCAGTTTCTGGTCCTATGAGCAAGAGTTGTTTTCTGGTAAGGAAAGTCACTATTGCTTTCGCTTTGCCATACACAGTGCAAATAGCACTCGCGTCTGTTCCCAGAAAGTACAGTGTATCGCACTGAAGAGGAGCTACTGTTCTTGTCAGTTTCCTAAGCAGAGTTGAACTAGATATGGCCCGTGTGTTTAGGAAGCAGAGTTTTTATGTTCTGAGCAAGCTCACTGTTTGGACCTCATAGGAAACACAGTAGAGTAGAAGAGTGCTCTTTTCTCTAAAGCAGTGTGTTTGTTGTAAGTCGAGCTAGCATTTCTTTCCCAGTCCTAAATGGAGTTGAATCACATGCAGTTTCTGGTCCTAGGAGCAAGAGTTATTTTCTGGTAAGGAAAGTCAGTATTGCACTCCCATTGCCATACACAGTGCAAATAGCCCTCCTGTCTGTTCCCAGCAAGTACAGTGTATTGGACTGAAGAGGAGCTACTGTTCTTGTCAGTTTCCTAAGAAGAGTTGAACTAGATATGGCCCGTGTGAGTAGGAAGCACAGTTCTTTTTTTCTGAGCAAGCTCACTGTTCTGGCACTATAGGAAACACAGTAGAGTAGAATAGTGCTCTTTTCTCAAAAGCAGAGTGTGTTTCTTGTAAAGTGAGCTAGAGTTTGTTTTCCAGTCCTAAATGGAGTTGAGTCACATGCAGTTTTTTGTCCTATGAGCAAGAGTTGTTTTCTGGTAAGACGAGTCACTATTGTGCTCCAATTGCCATAAACAGTGCAAATAGCACTGGCGTCTGTTCCCAGCAAGTACAGTGTATTGGACTGAAGAGGATCTACTGTTCTTGTCAGTTTCCTAAGCAGCGTTGAACTAGATATGGCCCGTGTGTGGGAAGCACAGTTCTTTTGTTCTGAGCAAGCTCACTGTTCTGGCCCTGTAGGAAACACAGTAGAGTAGAAGAGTGCTCTTTTTCTAAAGCAGAGTGTGTATCTTGTAAGGAGAGCTAGAGTTTGTTTCCCAGTCCTAAATGGACTTGAATCACATGCAGTTTCTGGTCCTAGGAGCAAGAGTTTTTTTATGGTATGAAAAGTCACTATTGCGCTGCCATTGCCATACTCAGAACAAATAGCACTGGCGTCTGTTCCCAGCAAGTACAGTGTATTGGACTGAAGAGGATCTACTGTTCTTGTCAGATTTATAAGCAGAATTGAACTAAATATGGCCATGTGTGTAGGAAGCACAGTTCTTTTGTTCTGAGCAATCTCACTGTTTTGGCCCTATAGGAAACACAGTAGTGTAGAAGAGTGCTCTTTTCTCAAAAGCAGAGTGTGTTTCTTGTAAGGCGAGCTAGCGTTTGTTTCCCAGTCCTAAATGGAGTTGAATCACATGCAGTTTCTGGTCCTACGAGCAAGAGTTGTTTTCTGGTAAGGAAAGTCACTATTCCGCTCCCTTTGCCATACACAGTGCAAATAGCACTGGCGTCTGTTCCCAGCAAGTAAGTGTATCAGAATGAAGAGGAGCTACTGTTCTTGTCATTTTCCTAAGAAGAGTTGAATTAGATATGGCACGTGTGTTTAGGAAGCACTGTTATTATTTTCTGAGCAAGCTCACTGTTCTGAACCTATAGGAAACACAGTAGGGTAGAAGAGTGCTCTTTTTTCAAAAGCACAGTGTGTTTCTTGTAAGGCGAGCTAGCAT
Source organism: Peromyscus eremicus (assembly GCF_949786415.1). NCBI lineage: Eukaryota > Metazoa > Chordata > Mammalia > Rodentia > Cricetidae > Peromyscus > Peromyscus eremicus. The sequence goes on from NW_026735310.1 coordinate 77,892, forward strand.
TTGTTTCCCAGTCCTAAATGGCGTTGAATCACATGCAGTTTGTGGTCCTACGAGCAAGAGTTGTTTTCTGGTAAGGAAAGTCACTATTGCGCTCTCATTGCCATACACATTGTAAATAGCACTCGTGTCTGTTCCCAGCAAGTACAGTGTATTGGACTGAAGAGGAGCTACTGTTCTTGTCAGTTTCCTAAGCAGAGTTGAACTACATATGGTCCATGTGTGTAGGAAGCACAGTTCTTTTGTTCTGATCAAGCTCACTGTATGGACCCCATAGGAAACACAGTAGAGTAGAAAAGTGCTCTTTTCTAAAGCAGTGTGTTTCTTGTAAGGCGAGCTAGCGTTTGTTTCCCAGTCCTAAATGGAGATGAATCACATGCAGTTTCTGGTCCTACGAGCAAGAGTTGTTTTCTGGTAGGAAAGTCACTATTGTGCTCCCAATGCCATACACAATGCAAATAGCACATGCGTCTGTTCCCAGCAAGTACAGTGTATTGGACTGAAGAGGAGCTACTGTTCTTGTCAGTTTCCTAAGCAGAGTTGAACTAGATATGGCCCGTGTGTCTAGGAAGCACAGTTCATTTGTTCTGAGCAATCTCACTGTTCTGGCCCTATAGGAAACACAGTAGAGTAGAAGAGTGCTCTTTTCTCAAAAGCAGAGTGTGTTTCTTGTAAGGCGAGCTGGAGTTTGTTTCCCAGTCTTAAATGGAGTTGAGTCACATGCAGTTTTTTGTCCTACGAGTAAGAGTTGTTTTCTGGTAAGACGAGTCACTATTGTGCTCCAATTGCCATACACAGTGCAAATAGCACTCGCATCTGTTCTCAGCAAGTACAGTGTATCGAACTGAAGAGGAGCTACTGTTCTTGTCAGTTTCCTAAGCAGAGTTGAACTAGATATGGCCCGTGTGTGGAGGAAGCACAGTTATTATGTTCTGAACAAGCTCACTGTTCTGGCCCTACAGGAAACACAGTAGAGTAGATGAGTGCTCTTTTCTCTAAAGCATAGTGTGTTTCTTGTAAGGCCAGCTCGCGTTTGTTTCCCAGTCCTAAATGGAGTTGAGTCACAGACAGTTTTTGGTCCTACGAGCACGAGTTGTTTTCTGGTAAGAGGAGTCACTATTGCGCTCCAAATGCCATACACATTGCAAATAGCACTCGCGTCTGTTCCCAGCAAGTACAGTGTATTGGACTGAATAGGAGCTACTGTTCTTGTCAGTTCTTAAGCAGAGTTGAACTAGATATGGTCCATGTGTGTAGGAAGCACAGTTCTTTTGTTCTGACCAAGCTCACTGTTTAGACCCTATAGGAAACACAGTAGAGTAGAAGAGTGCTCTTTTCTCAAAAGCAGAGTGAGTTTCTTGTAAGGCGAGCTAGCGTTTGTTTCCCAGTCCTAAATGGAGTTGAATCACATGCAGTTTGTGGTCCTACGAGCAAGAGTTGTTTTATGGTAAGGATAGTCACTATTGCGCTGCCATTGCCATACACAGGACAAATAGCACTGGCGTCTGTTCCCAGCAAGTACAGTGTATTGGACTGAAGAGGATCTACTGCTCTGGTCAGGTTCCTAAGCAGAATTGAACTAGATATGGCCGTGTGTGTAGGAAGCACAGTTCTTTTTTTTGGAGCAAGCTCACTGTTCTGGCCCTATAGGAAACACAGTAGAGTAGAAGAGTGCTCTTTTCTCAAAAGCAGAGTGTGTTTCTTGTTAGGCGAGCTCGCGTTTGTTTCCCAGTCCTAAATGGAGTTGAGTCACATGCAGTTTTTGGTCCTACGAGCAAGAGTTGTATTCTGGTAAAAAGAGTCACTATTGTGCTCCAAATGCCATACACAGTGCAAATAGCACTGGCACCTCTTCCCAGCAAGTACAGTGTATTGGACTGAAGAGGAGCTACTGTTCTTCTCAGTTTCCTAAGCAGAGTTGAACTAGATATGGCCAGTATGTCTAGGAAGCACAGTTCATTTGTTCTGAGCAAGCTCACTGTTCTGGCCATATAGGAAACACAGTAGAGTAGAAGAGTGCTCTTTTCTCAAAAGCAGAGTGTGTTTGTTGTAAGGCGAGCTAGAGTTTGTTTCATAGTCGTAAATGGAGTTGAGTCACATGCAGTTTTTTGTCCTACGAGAAAGATTTGTTTTCTGGTATGACGAGTCACTATTGCGCACCAATTGCGATTCACAGTTCAAATAGCACTCGCGTCTGTTCTCAGCAAGAACAGTGTATCGGACTGAAGAGGAGCTACTGTTCTTGTCAGTTTCCTAAGCAGAGTTGAACTACATATGGTCCTTGTGTGTAGGAAGCACAGTTCTTTTGTTCTGAGCAAGCTCACTCTTTGGACCCCATAGGAAACACAGTAGAGTAGAAGAGTGCTCTTTTCTCTAAATCAGAGTGTGTTTCTTGTAAGGCGAGCTAGCCTTTGTTTCCCAGTCCTAAATGGAGTGGAATCACATGCAGTTTTTGGTCCTACCAGCAAGAGTTGTTTTATGGTAAAAATAGTCACTATTGTGCTGCCATTGCCACACACAGGACAAATAGCACTGGCGTCTGTTCGCAGCAAGTACAGTGTATTGGACTGAAGAGGATCTACTGTTCTTGTCAGGTTCCTAAGCAGAATTGAACTAGATATGGCCGTGTGTGTAGGAAGCACAGTTCTTTTGTTCTGAGCAAGCTCACTGTTCGGACCCCATAGGAAACACAGTAGAGTAGAAGAGTGCTCTTTTCTCAAAAGCAGAGTGTGTTTTTTGTAAGGCAAGCTATCATTTGTTTCCCAGTCCTAAATGGAGTTGAATCACATGCAGTTTCTGGTCCTACGAGCAAGAGTTGTTTTCTGGTAAGGAAAGTCACTATTGTGCTCCCTTTGCCATACACAGTGCAAATAGCCCTCGGGTCTGTTCCCAGCAAGTACAGTGTATCGGACTGACGAGGAGCTACTGTTCTTGTCAGTTTCCTAAGCAGAGTTGAACTAGATATGGTCCATGTGTGTAGGAAGCACAGTTCTTTGTTCTGAGCAAGCTAACTGTTTGGACCCCATAGGAAACACAGTAGAGTAGAAGAGTGCTCTTTTCTCAAAAGCAGAGAGTGTTTCATGTAAGGCGAGCTAGAATTTGTTTCCCAGTCCTAAACGGAGTTGAATCACATGCAGTTTTTGGTCCTACGAGCAAGAGTTGTTTTCTGGTAAGGAAAGTCACTATTGTGCTCCCATTGCCATACACAGTGCAAATATCTCTCGCGTCTGTTCCCAGCAAGTACCGTATATCGGACTGAAGAGGAGCTACTGTTCTTGTCAGTTTCCTAAGCAGAGTTGAACTAGATATGGCTGTGTGTGTAGGAAGCACAGTTCTTTTGTTCTGAGCAAGCTCACTGTTTGGACCCCATAGGAAACACAGTAGAGTAGAAGAGTGCTCTTTTCTCAGAAGCAGAGCGTGTTTCTTGTAAGGAGAGATAGCATTTGTTTCCCAGTCCTAAATGGCGTTGAATCACATGCAGTGTGTGTTCCTACAAGCAAGAGTTGTTTTCTGGTAAGGAAAGTCACTATTGTGCTCCCTTTGCCATACACAGTGCAAATAGCACTCGCGTATGTTCGCAGCAAGTACAGTGTATCGGACTGAAGAGGAGCTACTGTTCTTGTCAGTTTCCTAAGCAGAGTTGAACTAGATATGGTCCATGTGTGTAGGAAGCACAGTTCTTTGTTCTGAGCAAGCTCACTGTTTGGACCCCATAGGAAACACAGTAGAGAAGAAGAGTGGTCTTTTCTCAAAAGCAGAGAGTGTTTCATGTAAGGCGAGCTAGCATTTGTTCCCCAGTCCTAAACGGAGTTGAATCACATGCAGTTTCTGGTCCTACAAGCAAGAGTTGTTTTCTGGTAAGGAAAGTCACTATTGCACTCCCATTGCCATACACAGTGCAAATAGCACTGGCGTCTGTTCCCAGCAAGTACAGTGTATTGGACTGAAGAGGAGCAACTGTTCTTGTCAGTTTCCTAAGCAGAGTTGAACTAGATAAGGACCATGTGTAGAAAGCACAGTTCTTATGTTCTGAGCAAGCTCACTGTTCTGGCCCTATAGGAAACACAGTAGAGTAGAAGAGTGCTCTTTTCTCTAAAGCAGAGTGTGTTTCTTGTAAGGCGAGCTAGCATTTGTTTCCCAGTCCTAAACGGAGTTGAATCACATGCAGTTTCTGGTCCTACGAACAAGAGTTGTTTTCTGGTAAGGAAAGTCACTATTGCACTCCCATTGCCATACACAGTGCAAATAGCACTGGCGTCTGTTCCCAGCAAGTACAGTGTATTGGACTGAAGAGGAGCAACTGTTCTTGTCAGTTTCCTAAGCAGAGTTGAACTAGATATGGCCCGTGTGTAGGAAGCACAGTTCTTTTTTTCTGAGCAAGCTCACTGTTCTGGCCCTATAGGAAACCCAGTAGAGTAGAAGAGTGCTCTTTTCTCTAAAGTAGATTGTGTTTCTTGTAAGGTGAGCTAGTGTTTGTTTCCCAGTCCTAAATGGAGTTGAATCACATGCAGTTTCTGGTGCTATGAGCAAGAGTTGTTTTATGATAAGAATAGTCACTATTGCGCTGCCATTGCCATACACAGGACAAAGAGCACTGGCTTCTGTTTCCAGCAGTACAGTGTATTGGACTGAAGAGGAGCTACTGTTCTTGTCAGGTTCCTAAGCAGAATTGAACTAGATATGGCTGTGTGTGTAGGAAGCACAGTTCTTTTGTTCTGAGAAAGCTCACTGTTCGGACCCCATAGGAAACACAGTAGAGTAGAAGAGTGCTCTTTTCTCAAAAGCAGAGTGTGTTTCTTGTAAGGTGAGCTAGCGTTTGTTTCCCAGACCTAAATGGAGTTGAGTCACATGCAGTGTTTTGTCCTACGAGCAAGAGTTGTTTTCTGGTAAGACGAGTCACTATTGTGCTCCAATTGCCATACACAGTGCAAATTGCACTCGCGTCTCTTCCCCGCAAGTACAGTGTATTGGACTGAAGAGGAGCTACTGTTCTTGTCAGTTTTCTAAGCAGAGTTGAACTAGATATGGTCGATGTGTGTAGGAAGCACAGTTCTTTTGTTCTGAGCAAGCTCACTGTTTGGACCCCATAGGAAACACAGTAGAGGAGAAGAGTGCTCTTTTCTCAGAAGCAGAGTGTGTTTCTTGTAAGGCGAGCTAGCATTTGTTTCCCAGTCCTAAACGGAGTTGAATCACATGCAGTTTCTGGTCCTATGAGCAAGAGTTGTTTTCTGGTAAGGAAAGTCACTATTGTGCTCCCTTTGCCATACACAGTGCAAATAGCACTCGCGTCTGTTTCCAGCAAGTACAGTGCATCGGACTGAAGAGGAGCTACTGTTCTTATCAGTTTCCTAAGCAGAGTTGAACTAGATATGGTCTATGTGTGTAGGAAGCACAGTTCTTTGTTCTGTGCAAGCTCACTGTTTGGACCCCATAGGAAACACAGTAGAGTAGAAGAGTGCTCTTTTCTAAAAAGCAGAGATTGTTTCTTGTAAGGAGAGCTAGCATTTGTTTCCCAGTCCTAAATGGCGTTGAATCACATGCAGTTTGTGTTCCTACGAGCAAGAGTTGTTTTCTGGTAAGGAAAGTCACTATTGCGCTGTCATTGTCATACACAGGGCAAATAGCACTCGCGTCTGTTCCCAGCAATTACAGTGTATTGGACTGAAGAGGAGCTGCTGTTCTTGTCAGTTTCATAAGCAGAGTTGAGCTAGATATGGACCATGTGTGTAAAAAGCACAGTTCTTTTGTTCTGAGCAAGCTCACTGTTTGGACCCCATAGGAAACGCATTAGAGTAGAATACTGCTCTTTTCTCAAAAGCGGAGTGTGTTTCTTGTAAGGCGAGCTAGAGTTTGTTTCCCAGTCCTAAATGGAGTTGAGTCACATGCAGTTTTTTGTCCTACGATCAAGAGTTGTTTTCTATTAAGGAAAGTCACTGTTGCGCTCTCATTGCCATACACAGTGCAAATAGCACTCCCGTCTGTTCCCAGCAAGTACAGTGTATTCGACTGAAGAGGAGCTACTGTTCTTGTCAGTTTTCTAAGCAGAGTTGAGCTACATAATGTCCGTGTGTGTAGGAAGCACAGTTCTTTTGTTCTGAGCAAGCTCTCTGTTTGGACCTCATAGGAAACACAGTAGAGTAGAAGAGTGCTCTTTTCTCTAAAGCAGAGTGTGTTTCTTGTAAGGCGAGCTAGCGTTTGTTTCCCAGTCCTAAATGGAGTTGAATCACATGCAGTTTCTGGTCCTACAAGCAAGAGTTGTTTTCTGGTAAGGAAAGTTACTATTGCGCTCCCATTGCCATACACAGTGCAAATAGCACTGGCATCTGTTCCCAGCAAGTACAGTGTATTGGACTGAAGAGGAGCTACTGTTCTTATCAGTTTCCTAAGCAGAGTTGAACTAGATACGGTCCATGTGTGTAGGAAGCACAGTTCTTTGTTCTGAGCAAGCTCACTGTTTGGAACCCATAGGAAACACAGTAGAGTAGAAGAGTGCTCTTTTCTAAAAAGCAGAGATTGTTTCTTGTAAGGAGAGCTAGCATTTGTTTCCCAGTCCTAAATGGCATTGAATCACATGCAGTTTGTGTTCCTACTCGCAAGAGTTTTTTTCTGGTAAGGAAAGTCACTATTGCGCTGTCATTGCCATACACAGGGCAAATAGCACTCGCGTCTGTTCCCAGCAATTACAGTGTATTGGACTGAAGAGGAGCTGCTGTTCTTGTCAGTTGCATAAGGAGAGTTGAGCTAGATATGGACCATGTGTGTAAAAAGCACAGTTCTTTTGTTCTGAGCAAGCTCACTGTTTGGACCCCATAGGAAACACAGTAGAGTAGAAGAGTGCTCTTTTCTCAAAAGCAGAGTGCGTTTCTTGTAAGGCAAGCTAGCAATTGTTTCCCAGTCCTAAATGGCGTTGAATCACATGCAGTTTCTTGTCCTACGAGCAAGAGTTGTTTTATGGTAAGAATAGTAACTATTGCGCTGCCATTGCCATACACAGGACAAATAGCACTGGCGTCTGTTCCCAGCAAGTACAGTGTATTGGACTGAAGAGGATCTACTGTTCTTGTCAGTTTCCTAAGCAGAGTTGAACTAGATAAGGACCGTGTATGTAGAAAGCACAGTTCTTATGTTCTGAGCAAGCTCACTGTTCTGGTCCTATAGGAAACACAGTAGAGTAGAAGAGTGCTCTTTTCTCTAAAGCAGAGTGTGGTTCTAGTAAGGCGAGCTTGCGTTTTTTTCCTAGTCCTAAATGGAGTTGAATCACATGCAGTTTTTGGTCCTATGAACAAGAGTTGTTTTCTGGTAAGGAAAGTCACTATTGCGCTCCCATTGCCATACACAGTGCAAATAGCACTCGCGTCTTTTCCCAGCAAGTACAGTGTATTGGACGGAATAGGAGCTACTGTTCTTGTCAGTTTCCTAAGCAGAGTTGAACTACATATGGTCCTTGTGTGTAGGAAGCACAGTACTTTTGTTCTGAGCAAGCTCACTGTTTGGAAGCCAAGGAAACACAGTAGAGTAGAAGAGTGCTCTTTTCTCTAAAGCAGAGTGTGTTTCTTGTAAGGCGAGCTAGCGTTTGTTTCCCAGTCCTAAATGGAGTTGAATCACATGCAGTTTCTGGTCCTACGAGCAAGAGTTGTTTTCTGGTAAGGAAAGTCACTATTGCGCTCCCATTGCCATACACAGTGCAAATTGCACTGGCATCTGTTCCCAGTAAGTACAGTGTATTGGACTGAAGGGGAGCTACTGTTCTTCTCAGTTTCCTAAGCAGAGTTGAACTAGATATGGTCCATGTGTGTAGGAAGCACAGTTCTTTGTTCTGAGCAAGCTCACTGTTTGGACCCCATAGGAAACACAGTAGAGAAGAAGAGTGGTCTTTTCTCAAAAGCAGAGAGTGTTTCATGTAAGGCGAGCTAGCATTTGTTCCCCAGTCCTAAACGGAGTTGAATCACATGCAGTTTCTGGTCCTACAAGCAAGAGTTGTTTTCTGGTAAGGAAAGTCACTATTGCACTCCCATTGCCATACACAGTGCAAATAGCACTGGCGTCTGTTCCCAGCAAGTACAGTGTATTGGACTGAAGAGGAGCAACTGTTCTTGTCAGTTTCCTAAGCAGAGTTGAACTAGATAAGGACCATGTGTAGAAAGCACAGTTCTTATGTTCTGAGCAAGCTCACTGTTCTGGCCCTATAGGAAACACAGTAGAGTAGAAGAGTGCTCTTTTCTCTAAAGCAGAGTGTGTTTCTTGTAAGGCGAGCTAGCATTTGTTTCCCAGTCCTAAACGGAGTTGAATCACATGCAGTTTCTGGTCCTACGAACAAGAGTTGTTTTCTGGTAAGGAAAGTCACTATTGCACTCCCATTGCCATACACAGTGCAAATAGCACTGGCGTCTGTTCCCAGCAAGTACAGTGTATTGGACTGAAGAGGAGCAACTGTTCTTGTCAGTTTCCTAAGCAGAGTTGAACTAGATATGGCCCGTGTGTAGGAAGCACAGTTCTTTTTTTCTGAGCAAGCTCACTGTTCTGGCCCTATAGGAAACCCAGTAGAGTAGAAGAGTGCTCTTTTCTCTAAAGTAGATTGTGTTTCTTGTAAGGTGAGCTAGTGTTTGTTTCCCAGTCCTAAATGGAGTTGAATCACATGCAGTTTCTGGTGCTATGAGCAAGAGTTGTTTTATGATAAGAATAGTCACTATTGCGCTGCCATTGCCATACACAGGACAAAGAGCACTGGCTTCTGTTTCCAGCAGTACAGTGTATTGGACTGAAGAGGAGCTACTGTTCTTGTCAGGTTCCTAAGCAGAATTGAACTAGATATGGCTGTGTGTGTAGGAAGCACAGTTCTTTTGTTCTGAGAAAGCTCACTGTTCGGACCCCATAGGAAACACAGTAGAGTAGAAGAGTGCTCTTTTCTCAAAAGCAGAGTGTGTTTCTTGTAAGGTGAGCTAGCGTTTGTTTCCCAGACCTAAATGGAGTTGAGTCACATGCAGTGTTTTGTCCTACGAGCAAGAGTTGTTTTCTGGTAAGACGAGTCACTATTGTGCTCCAATTGCCATACACAGTGCAAATTGCACTCGCGTCTCTTCCCCGCAAGTACAGTGTATTGGACTGAAGAGGAGCTACTGTTCTTGTCAGTTTTCTAAGCAGAGTTGAACTAGATATGGTCGATGTGTGTAGGAAGCACAGTTCTTTTGTTCTGAGCAAGCTCACTGTTTGGACCCCATAGGAAACACAGTAGAGGAGAAGAGTGCTCTTTCCTCAGAAGCAGAGTGTGTTTCTTGTAAGGCGAGCTAGCATTTGTTTCCCAGTCCTAAACGGAGTTGAATCACATGCAGTTTCTGGTCCTATGAGCAAGAGTTGTTTTCTGGTAAGGAAAGTCACTATTGTGCTCCCTTTGCCATACACAGTGCAAATAGCACTCGCGTCTGTTTCCAGCAAGTACAGTGCATCGGACTGAAGAGGAGCTACTGTTCTTATCAGTTTCCTAAGCAGAGTTGAACTAGATATGGTCTATGTGTGTAGGAAGCACAGTTCTTTGTTCTGTGCAAGCTCACTGTTTGGACCCCATAGGAAACACAGTAGAGTAGAAGAGTGCTCTTTTCTAAAAAGCAGAGATTGTTTCTTGTAAGGAGAGCTAGCATTTGTTTCCCAGTCCTAAATGGCGTTGAATCACATGCAGTTTGTGTTCCTACGAGCAAGAGTTGTTTTCTGGTAAGGAAAGTCACTATTGCGCTGTCATTGTCATACACAGGGCAAATAGCACTCGCGTCTGTTCCCAGCAATTACAGTGTATTGGACTGAAGAGGAGCTGCTGTTCTTGTCAGTTTCATAAGCAGAGTTGAGCTAGATATGGACCATGTGTGTAAAAAGCACAGTTCTTTTGTTCTGAGCAAGCTCACTGTTTGGACCCCATAGGAAACGCATTAGAGTAGAATACTGCTCTTTTCTCAAAAGCGGAGTGTGTTTCTTGTAAGGCGAGCTAGAGTTTGTTTCCCAGTCCTAAATGGAGTTGAGTCACATGCAGTTTTTTGTCCTACGATCAAGAGTTGTTTTCTATTAAGGAAAGTCACTGTTGCGCTCTCATTGCCATACACAGTGCAAATAGCACTCCCGTCTGTTCCCAGCAAGTACAGTGTATTCGACTGAAGAGGAGCTACTGTTCTTGTCAGTTTTCTAAGCAGAGTTGAGCTACATAATGTCCGTGTGTGTAGGAAGCACAGTTCTTTTGTTCTGAGCAAGCTCTCTGTTTGGACCTCATAGGAAACACAGTAGAGTAGAAGAGTGCTCTTTTCTCTAAAGCAGAGTGTGTTTCTTGTAAGGCGAGCTAGCGTTTGTTTCCCAGTCCTAAATGGAGTTGAATCACATGCAGTTTCTGGTCCTACAAGCAAGAGTTGTTTTCTGGTAAGGAAAGTTACTATTGCGCTCCCATTGCCATACACAGTGCAAATAGCACTGGCATCTGTTCCCAGCAAGTACAGTGTATTGGACTGAAGAGGAGCTACTGTTCTTATCAGTTTCCTAAGCAGAGTTGAACTAGATACGGTCCATGTGTGTAGGAAGCACAGTTCTTTGTTCTGAGCAAGCTCACTGTTTGGAACCCATAGGAAACACAGTAGAGTAGAAGAGTGCTCTTTTCTAAAAAGCAGAGATTGTTTCTTGTAAGGAGAGCTAGCATTTGTTTCCCAGTCCTAAATGGCATTGAATCACATGCAGTTTGTGTTCCTACTCGCAAGAGTTTTTTTCTGGTAAGGAAAGTCACTATTGCGCTGTCATTGCCATACACAGGGCAAATAGCACTCGCGTCTGTTCCCAGCAATTACAGTGTATTGGACTGAAGAGGAGCTGCTGTTCTTGTCAGTTGCATAAGGAGAGTTGAGCTAGATATGGACCATGTGTGTAAAAAGCACAGTTCTTTTGTTCTGAGCAAGCTCACTGTTTGGACCCCATAGGAAACACAGTAGAGTAGAAGAGTGCTCTTTTCTCAAAAGCAGAGTGCGTTTCTTGTAAGGCAAGCTAGCAATTGTTTCCCAGTCCTAAATGGCGTTGAATCACATGCAGTTTCTTGTCCTACGAGCAAGAGTTGTTTTATGGTAAGAATAGTAACTATTGCGCTGCCATTGCCATACACAGGACAAATAGCACTGGCGTCTGTTCCCAGCAAGTACAGTGTATTGGACTGAAGAGGATCTACTGTTCTTGTCAGTTTCCTAAGCAGAGTTGAACTAGATAAGGACCGTGTATGTAGAAAGCACAGTTCTTATGTTCTGAGCAAGCTCACTGTTCTGGTCCTATAGGAAACACAGTAGAGTAGAAGAGTGCTCTTTTCTCTAAAGCAGAGTGTGGTTCTAGTAAGGCGAGCTTGCGTTTTTTTCCTAGTCCTAAATGGAGTTGAATCACATGCAGTTTTTGGTCCTATGAACAAGAGTTGTTTTCTGGTAAGGAAAGTCACTATTGCGCTCCCATTGCCATACACAGTGCAAATAGCACTCGCGTCTTTTCCCAGCAAGTACAGTGTATTGGACGGAATAGGAGCTACTGTTCTTGTCAGTTTCCTAAGCAGAGTTGAACTACATATGGTCCTTGTGTGTAGGAAGCACAGTACTTTTGTTCTGAGCAAGCTCACTGTTTGGAAGCCAAGGAAACACAGTAGAGTAGAAGAGTGCTCTTTTCTCTAAAGCAGAGTGTGTTTCTTGTAAGGCGAGCTAGCGTTTGTTTCCCAGTCCTAAATGGAGTTGAATCACATGCAGTTTCTGGTCCTACGAGCAAGAGTTGTTTTCTGGTAAGGAAAGTCACTATTGCGCTCCCATTGCCATACACAGTGCAAATTGCACTGGCATCTGTTCCCAGTAAGTACAGTGTATTGGACTGAAGGGGAGCTACTGTTCTTCTCAGTTTCCTAAGCAGAGTTGAACTAGATATGGCGCGTGAGTCTAGGAAGCACAGTTCATTTGTTCGGAGCAAGCTCACTGTTCTGGCCCTATAGGAAACACAGTAGAGTAGAAGAGTGCTCTTTTCTCAAAAGCAGAGTGTGTTTCTTCTAACGCGAGCTAGAGTTTGTTTCATAGTCGTAAATGGAGTTGAGTCACATGCAGTTTTTTGTCCTATAAGCAAGAGTTGTTTTCTGGTAAGACGAGTCACTATTGTGCTCCAATTGCGATTCACAGTTCAAATAGCACTCGCATATCTTGCCCGCAAGTACAGTGTATTGGACTGAAGAGGAGCTACTGTTCTTGTCAGTTTCCTAAGCAGAGTTGAACTAGATATGGTCGATGTGTGTAGGAAGCACAGTTCTTTTCTTCTGAGCAAGCTCACTGTTTGGACCCCATAGGAAACACAGTAGAGTAGAAGAGTGCTCTTTTCTCAGAAGCAGAGCGTGTTTCTTGTAAGGCGAGCTAGCATTTGTTTCCCAGTCCTAAATGGCGTTGAATCACATGCAGTGTGTGGTCCTACGAGCAAGAGTTGTTTTCTGGTAAGGAAAGTCACTATTGCGCTCCCTTTGCCATACACAGTGCAAATAGCACTCGCGTCTCTTCCCCGCAAGTACAGTGTATCGGACTGAAGAGGAGCTACTGTTCTTGTCAGTTTCCTAAGCAGAGTTGAACTAGATATGGTCCATGTGTGTAGGAAGCACAGTTCTTTGTTCTGAGCAAGCTCACTGTTTGGACCCAATAGGAAACACAGTAGAGAAGAAGAGTGCTCTTTTCTCAAAAGCAGAGAGTGTTTCATGTAAGGCGAGCTAGCATTTGTTTCCCAGTCCTAAACGGAGTTGAATCACATGCAGTTTCTGGTCCTACGAACAAGAGTTGTTTTCTGGTAAGGAAAGTCACTATTGCGCTCCCATTGCCATACACAGGGCAAAGAGCACTCGCGTCTTTTCCCAGCAAGTAGAGTGTATTGGACTGAATAGGAGCTACTGTTCTTGTCAGTTTCCTAAGCAGAGTTGAACTACATATGGTCATTGTGTGTAGGAAGCACAGTTCTTTTGTTCTGAGCAAGATCACTCTTTGGACCCCATAGGAAACACAGTAGAGTAGAAGAGTGCTCTTTTCTCTAAAGCAGAGTGTGTTTCTTGTAAGGCGAGCTAGCGTTTGTTTCCCAGTCCTAAATGGAGTGGAATCACATGCAGTTTCTGGTCCTACGAGCAAGAGTTGTTTTATGGTAAGAATAGTCACTATTGTGCTGCCATTTCCATACACAGGACAAATAGTACTGGCGTCTTTTCGCAGCAAGTACAGTGTATTGGACTGAACAGGATCTACTGTTCTTGTCAGGTTCCTAAGCAGAATTGAACTAGATATGGCCGGGTGTGTAGGAAGCACAGTTCTTTTTTTCTGAGCAAGCTCAATGTTCTGGCCCAATAGGAAACACATTAGAGTAGAATACTGCTCTTTTCTCAAAAGCAGAGTGTGTTTCTTATAAGGCGAACTACAGTTTGTTTCCCAGTCCTAAATGGAGTTGAGTCACATGCAGTTTTTTGTCCTACGAGCAAGAGTTGTTTTCTGGTAAGACGAGTCACTTTAGTGCTCCAATTGCCATTCACAGTGCAAATAGCACTCGCATCTGTTCTCAGCAATTACAGTGTATCAGACTGAAGAGGAGCTACTGTTCTTGTCAGTTTCCTAAGAAGAGTTGAACTAGATATGGCCCGTGTGTGTAGGAAACACAGTTGTTTTGTTCTGAGCAAGCTCACTTTTCTGGCCCTATAGGAAACACAGTAGAGTAGAAGAGTGCTCTTTTCTCTAAAGCAGAGTGTGTTTCTTGTAAGGTGAGCTAGCGTTTGTTTCCCAGTCCTAAATGGAGTTGAATCACATGCAATTTCTGGTCCTAAGAGCAAGGGTTGTTTTCTGGTAAGGAAAGTAACTATTGCGCTCCCATTGCCATACACAGTGCAAATAGCACTCGCGTCTGTTCCCAGCAAGTACAGTGTATCGGACTGAAGAGGAGCTACTGTTCTTGTCAGTTTCCTAAGCAGAGTTGAACTAGATAAGGACCGTGTGTGTAGAAAGCACAGTTCTTATGTTCTGAGCATGCTCAATGTTCTGGCCCTATAGGAAACACTGTAGAGTAGAAGAGTGCTCTTTTCTCAAAAGCAGAGTGTGTTTCTTGTAAGGCGAGCTACCGTTTGTTTCCTAGTCCTAAATGGATTTGAATCACATGCAGTTTCTGGTCCTACGAACAAGAGTTGTTTTCTGGTAAGGAAAGTCACTATTGCGCTCCCATTGCCATACACAGTGCAAATAGCACTCGCGTCTTTTCCCAGCAAGTACAGTGTATTGGACTTAATGGGAGCTACTTTTCTTGTCAGTTTCCTAAGCAGAGTTGAACTACATATGGTCCTTGTGTGTAGGAAGCACAGTACTTTTGTTCTGAGCAAGCTCACTGTTTGGAAGCCATAGGAAACACAGTAGAGTAGAAGAGTGCTCTTTTCTCTAAAGCAGAGTGTGTTTCTTGTAAGGTGAGCTAGCGTTTGTTTCCCAGTCCTAAATGGAGTGGAATCACATGCAGTTTCTGTCCTACGAGCAAGAGTTGTTTTATGGTAAGAAGAGTCACTATTGTACTGCCATTTCCATACACACGACAAATAGTACTGGCGTCTGTTCGCAGCAAGTACAGTGTACTGGACTGAACAGGATCTACTGTTCTTGTCAGGTTCCTAAGCAGAATTGAACTAGATATGGCCGTGTGTGTAGGAAGCACAGTTCTTTTGTTCTGAGCAAGCTCACTGTTCAGACCCAAAAGGAAACACAGTAGAGTAGAAGAGTGCTCATTTCTCAAAAGCAGAGTGTGTTTTTTGTAAGGCAAGCTATCGTTTGTTTCCCAGTCCTAAATGGAGTTGAATCACATGCAATTTCTGGTCCTACGAGCAAGAGTTGTTTTCTGGTAAGTAAAGTCACTATTGTGCTCCCTTTGCCATACACAGTGCAAATAGCATTCGCGTCTGTTCCCAGCAAGTACAGTGTATCGGACTGAAGAGGAGCTACAGTTCTTGTCAGTTTCCTAAGCAGAATTGAACTAGATATTGCTGTGTGTGTAGGAAGCACAGTTCTTTTGTTCTGAGAAAGCTCACTGTTCGGACCCCATAGGAAACACAGTAGAGTAGAAGAGTGCTCTTTTCTCAAAAGAAGAGTGTGTTTCTTGTAAGGCTAGCTAGCGTTTGTTTCCCGTCCTAAATGGAGTTGAATTACATGCAGTTTCTGGTCCTACAAGCAAGAGTTGTTTTCTGGTAAGGAAAGTCACTATTGCTCTCCCATTGCCATACACAGTGCAAATAGCACTCGCGTCTGTTCCCAGCAAGTACAGTGTATCGGACTGAAGAGGAGCTACTGTTCTTGTCAGTTTCCTAAGCAGAGTTGAACTAGATAAGGACCGTGTGTGTAGAAAGCACAGTTCTTATGTTCTGAGCAAGCTCAATGTTCTGGCCCTATAGGAAACACTGTAGAGTAGAAGAGTGCTCTTTTCTCAAAAGCAGAGTGTGTTTCTTGTAAGGCGAGCTACCGTTTGTTTCCTAGTCCTAAATGGATTTGAATCACATGCAGTTTCTGGTCCTACGAACAAGAGTTGTTTTCTGGTAAGGAAAGTCACTATTGCGCTCCCATTGCCATACACAGTGCAAATAGCACTCGCGTCTTTTCCCAGCAAGTACAGTGTATTGGACTTAATGGGAGCTACTTTTCTTGTCAGTTTCCTAAGCAGAGTTGAACTACATATGGTCCTTGTGTGTAGGAAGCACAGTACTTTTGTTCTGAGCAAGCTCACTGTTTGGAAGCCATAGGAAACACAGTAGAGTAGAAGAGTGCTCTTTTCTCTAAAGCAGAGTGTGTTTCTTGTAAGGTGAGCTAGCGTTTGTTTCCCAGTCCTAAATGGAGTGGAATCACATGCAGTTTCTGGTCCTACGAGCAAGAGTTGTTTTATGGTAAGAATAGTCACTATTGTACTGCCATTTCCATACACAGGACAAATAGTACTGGCGTCTGTTCGCAGCAAGTACAGTGTACTGGACTGAACAGGATCTACTGTTCTTGTCAGGTTCCTAAGCAGAATTGAACTAGATATGGCCGTGTGTGTAGGAAGCACAGTTCTTTTGTTCTGAGCAAGCTCACTGTTCGGACCCAAAAGGAAACACAGTAGAGTAGAAGAGTGCTCATTTCTCAAAAGCAGAGTGTGTTTTTTGTAAGGCAAGCTATCGTTTGTTTCCCAGTCCTAAATGGAGTTGAATCACATGCAATTTCTGGTCCTACGAGCAAGAGTTGTTTTCTGGTAAGTAAAGTCACTATTGTGCTCCCTTTGCCATACACAGTGCAAATAGCATTCGCGTCTGTTCCCAGCAAGTACAGTGTATCGGACTGAAGAGGAGCTACAGTTCTTGTCAGTTTCCTAAGCAGAATTGAACTAGATATTGCTGTGTGTGTAGGAAGCACAGTTCTTTTGTTCTGAGAAAGCTCACTGTTCGGACCCCATAGGAAACACAGTAGAGTAGAAGAGTGCTCTTTTCTCTAAAGCAGAGTGAGTTTCTTGTAAGGCGAGCTAGTGTTTGTTTCCCAGACCTAAATGGAGTTGAGTCACATGCAGTTTTTTGTCCTACGAGCAAGAGTTGTTTTCTGGTAAGGAAAGTCACTATTGTGCTCCAAATGCCATACACAGTGCAAAGAGCACTCGCGTCTGTTCCCAGCAAGCACAGTGTATCGGACTGAATAGGAGCTACTGTTCTTGTCAGTTTCCTAAGCAGAGTTGAACTACATATGGTCCTTGTGTGTAGGAAGCACAGTACTTTTGTTCTGAGCAAGCTCACTGTTTGGAAGCCATAGGAAACACAGTAGAGTAGAAGAGTGCTCTTTTCTCTAAAGCAGAGTGTGTTTCTGGTAAGGCGAGCTAGCGTTTGTTTCCCAGTCCTAAATGGAGTGGAATCACATGCAGTTTCTGTCCTATGAGCAAGAGTTGTTTTATGGTAAGAATAGTCACTATTGTGCTTCCATTTCCATACACAGGACAAAAAGTACTGGCGTCTTTTCGCAGCAAGTACAGTGTATTGGACTGATCAGGATCTACTGTTCTTGTCAGGTTCCTAAGCAGAATTGAACTAGATATGGCCGGGTGTGTAGGAAGCACAGTTCTTTTTTTCTGAGCAAGCTCAATGTTCTGGCCCAATAGGAAACACATTAGAGTAGAATACTGCTCTTTTCTCAAAAGCAGAGTGTGTTTCTTATAAGGCGAACTACAGTTTGTTTCCCAGTCCTAAATGGAGTTGAGTCACATGCAGTTTTTTGTCCTACGAGCAAGAGTTGTTTTCTGGTAAGACGAGTCACTTTAGTGCTCCAATTGCCATTCACAGTGCAAATAGCACTCGCATCTGTTCTCAGCAATTACAGTGTATCGGACTGAAGAGGAGCTACTGTTCTTGTCAGTTTCCTAAGAAGAGTTGAACTAGATATGGCCCGTGTGTGTAGGAAACACAGTTGTTTTGTTCTGAGCAAGCTCACTTTTCTGGCCCTATAGGAAACACAGTAGAGTAGAAGAGTGCTCTTTTCTCTAAAGCAGAGTGTGTTTCTTGTAAGGTGAGCTAGCGTTTGTTTCCCAGTCCTAAATGGAGTTGAATTACATGCAATTTCTGGTCCTAAGAGCAAGGGTTGTTTTCTGGTAAGAAAGTAACTATTGCGCTCCCATTGCCATACACAGTGCAAATAGCACTCGCGTCTGTTCCCAGCAAGTACAGTGTATCGGACTGAAGAGGAGCTACTGTTCTTGTCAGTTTCCTAAGCAGAGTTGAACTAGATAAGGACCGTGTGTGTAGAAAGCACAGTTCTTATGTTCTGAGCAAGCTCAATGTTCTGGCCCTTTAGGAAACACTGTAGAGTAGAAGAGTGCTCTTTTCTCAAAAGCAGAGTGTGTTTCTTGTAAGGCGAGCTACCGTTTGTTTCCTAGTCCTAAATGGATTTGAATCACATGCAGTTTCTGGTCCTACGAACAAGAGTTGTTTTCTGGTAAGGAAAGTCACTATTGCGCTCCCATTGCCATACACAGTGCAAATAGCACTCGTGTCTTTTCCCAGCAAGTACAGTGTATTGGACTTAATGGGATCTACTTTTCTTGTCAGTTTCCTAAGCAGAGTTGAACTACATATGGTCCTTGTGTGTAGGAAGCACAGTACTTTTGTTCTGAGCAAGCTCACTGTTTGGAAGCCATAGGAAACACAGTAGAGTAGAAGAGTGCTCTTTTCTCTAAAGCAGAGTGTGTTTCTTGTAAGGTGAGCTAGCGTTTGTTTCCCAGTCTTAAATGGAGTGGAATCACATGCAGTTTCTGTCCTACGAGCAAGAGTTGTTTATGGTAAGAATAGTCACTATTGTACTGCCATTTCCATACACAGGACAAATAGTACTGGCGTCTGTTCGCAGCAAGTACAGTGTACTGGACTAAACAGGATCTACTGTTCTTGTCAGGTTCCTAAGCAGAATTGAACTAGATATGGCCGTGTGTGTAGAAGCACAGTTCTTTTGTTCTGAGCAAGCTCACTGTTCGGACCCAAAAGGAAACACAGTAGAGTAGAAGAGTGCTCATTTCTCAAAAGCAGAGTGTGTTTTTTGTAAGGCAAGCTATCCTTTGTTTCCCAGTCCTAAATGGAGTTGAATCACATGCAATTTCTGGTCCTATGAGCAAGAGTTGTTTCTGGTAAGTAAAGTCACTATTGTGCTCCCTTTGCCATACACAGTGCAAATAGCATTCGCGTCTGTTCCCAGCAAGTACAGTGTATCGGACTGAAGAGGAGCTACAGTTCTTGTCAGTTTCCTAAGCAGAATTGAACTAGATATTGCTGTGTGTGTAGGAAGCACAGTTCTTTTGTTCTGAGAAAGCTCACTGTTCGGACCCCATAGGAAACACAGTAGAGTAGAAGAGTGCTCTTTTCTCTAAAGCAGAGTGAGTTTCTTGTAAGGCGAGCTAGTGTTTGTTTCCCAGACCTAAATGGAGTTGAGTCACATGCAGTTTTTTGTCCTACGAGCAAGAGTTGTTTCTGGTAAGACGAGTCACTTATTGTGCTCCAATTGCCATACACAGTGCAAATAGCACTCGCGTCTCTTCCCCGCAAGTACAGTGTATTGGACTGAAGAGGAGCTACTGTTCTTGTCAGTTTCCTAAGCAGAGTTGAACTAGATATGGTCGATGTGTGTAGGAAGCACAGTTCTTTGTTCTGAGCAAGCTCACTGTTTGGACCCCATAGGAAACACAGTAGAGTAGAAGAGTGATCTTTTCTCAGAAGCAGAGTGTGTTTCTTGTAAGGCGAGCTAGCATTTGTTTCCCAGTCCTAATGGCGTTGAATCACATGCAGTTTGTGTTCCTACGAGCAAGAGTAATTTCTGGTAAGGAGAGTCACTATTGCGCTGTCATTGCCATACACAGTGCAAATAGCACTCGCGTCTGTTTCCAGCAAGTACAGTGTATCGGACTGAAGAGGAGCTACTGTTCTTATCAGTTTCCTAAGCAGAGTTGAACTAGATATGGTCCGTGTGTGTAGGAAGCACAGTTTCTTTGTTCTGAGCAAGCTCACTGTTCGGACCCCATAGGAAACACAGTAGAGTAGAAGAGTGCTCTTTTCTCAAAAGAAGAGTGTGTTTCTTGTAAGGCTAGCTAGCGTTTGTTTCCCAGTCCTAAATGGAGTTGAATTACATGCAGTTTCTGGTCCTACAAGCAAGAGTTGTTTTCTGGTAAGGAAAGTCACTGTTGCTCTCCCATTGCCATACACAGTGCAAATAGCACTCGCGTGTGTTCCCAGCAAGTACAGTGTATCGGACTGAAGAGGAGCTACTGTTCTTGTCAGTTTCCTAAGAAGAGTTGAACTAGATAAGGACCGTGTGTGTAGAAAGCACAGTTCTTATGTTCTGAGCAAGCTCAATGTTCTGGCCCTATAGGAAACACAGTAGAGTAGAAGAGTGCCCTTTTCTCAAAAGCAGAGTGTGTTTCTTGTAAGGCGAGCTAGCGTTTGTTTCCTAGTCCTAAATGGATTTGAATCACATGCAGTTTCTGGTCCTACGAACAAGAGTTGTTTTCTGGTAAGGAAAGACACTATTGCGCTCCCATTGCCATACACAGTGCAAATAGCACTCGCGTCTTTTCCCAGCAAGTACAGTGTATTGGACTTAATGGGAGCTACTTTTCTTGTCAGTTTCCTAAGCAGAGTTGAACTACATATGGTCCTTGTGTGTAGGAAGCACAGTACTTTTGTTCTGAGCAAGCTCACTGTTTGGAAGCCATAGGAAACACAGTAGAGTAGAAGAGTGCTCTTTTCTCTAAAGCAGAGTGTGTTTCTTGTAAGGTGAGCTAGCGTTTGTTTCCCAGTCCTAAATGGAGTGGAATCACATGCAGTTTCTGTCTTACGAGCAAGAGTTGTTTTATGGTAAGAATAGTCACTATTGTGCTGCCATTTCCATACACAGGACAAATAGTACTGGCGTCTGTTCGCAGCAAGTACAGTGTACTGGACTGAACAGCATCTACTGTTCTTGTCAGGTTCCTAAGCAGAATTGAACTAGATATGGCCGTGTGTGTAGGAAGCACAGTTCTTTTGTTCTGAGCAAGCTCACTGTTCGGACCCAAAAGGAAACACAGTAGAGTAGAAGAGTGCTCTTTTCTCAAAAGCAGAGTGTGTTTTTTTAAGGCAAGCTATCGTTTGTTTCCCAGTCCTAAATGGAGTTGAATCACATGCAATTTCTGGTCCTACGAGCAAGAGTTGTTTTCTGGTAAGTAAAGTCACTATTGTGCTCCCTTTGCCATACACAGTGCAAATAGCATTCGCGTCTGTTCCCAGCAAGTACAGTGTATCGGACTGAAGAGGAGCTACAGTTCTTGTCAGTTTCCTAAGCAGAATTGAACTAGATATTGCTGTGTGTGTAGGAAGCACAGTTCTTTTGTTCTGAGAAAGCTCACTGTTCGGACCCCATAGGAAACACAGTAGAGTAGAAGAGTGCTCTTTTCTCTAAAGCAGAGTGAGTTTCTTGTAAGGCGAGCTAGCCTTTGTTTCCCAGACCTAAGTGGAGTTGAGTCACATGCAGTTTTTTGTCCTACGAGCAAGAGTTGTTTTCTGGTAAGACGAGTCACTATTGTGCTCCAATTGCCATACACAGTGCAAATAGCACTCGCGTCTCTTCCCCGCAAGTACAGTGTATTGGACTGAAGAGGAGCTACTGTTCTTGTTTGTTTCCTAAGCAGAGTTGAACTAGATATGGTCGATGTGTGTAGGAAGCACAGTTCTTTGTTCTGAGCAAGCTCACTGTTTGGACCCCATAGGAAACACAGTAGAGTAGAAGAGTGCTCTTTTCTCAGAAGCAGAGTGTGTTTCTTGTAAGGCGAGCTAGCATTTGTTTCCCAGTCCTAAATGGCGTTGAATCACATGCAGTTTGTGTTCCTACGAGCAAGAGTAATTTCTGGTAAGGAGAGTCACTATTGCGCTGTCATTGCCATACACAGTGCAAAT
Source organism: Peromyscus eremicus (assembly GCF_949786415.1). NCBI lineage: Eukaryota > Metazoa > Chordata > Mammalia > Rodentia > Cricetidae > Peromyscus > Peromyscus eremicus. The sequence goes on from NW_026735310.1 coordinate 99,343, forward strand.
AGCACTCGCGTCTGTTTCCAGCAAGTACAGTGTATCGGACTGAAGAGGAGCTACTGTTCTTATCAGTTTCCTAAGCAGAGTTGAACTAGATATGGTCCGTGTGTGTAGGAAGCACAGTTCTTTGTTCTGAGCAAGCTCTCTGTTTGGACCCCATAGGAAACACAGTAGAGTAGAAGAGTGCTCTTTTCTCAAAAGAAGAGTGTGTTTCTTGTAAGGCTAGCTAGCGTTTGTTTCCCAGTCCTAAATGGAGTTGAGTCATAGGCAGTTTTTGGTCCTACGAGCAAGAGTTGTTTTCTGGTAAGGAAAGTCACTATTGCGCTCCAAATGCCATACACAGTGCAAAGAGCACTCGCGTCTGTTCCCAGCAAGCACAGTGTATCGGACTGAATAGGAGCTACTGTTCTTGTCAGTTTCCTAAGCAGAGTTGAACTACATATGGTCCTTGTGTGTAGGAAGCACAGTACTTTTGTTCTGAGCAAGCTCACTGTTTGGAAGCCATAGGAAACACAGTAGAGTAGAAGAGTGCTCTTTTCTCTAAAGCAGAGTGTGTTTCTGGTAAGGCGAGCTAGCGTTTGTTTCCCAGTCCTAAATGGAGTGGAATCACATGCAGTTTCTGTCCTATGAGCAAGAGTTGTTTTATGGTAAGAATAGTCACTATTGTGCTGCCATTTCCATACACAGGACAAATAGTACTGGCGTCTTTTCGCAGCAAGTACAGTGTATTGGACTGAACAGGATCTACTGTTCTTGTCTGGTTCCTAAGCAGAATTGAACTAGATATGGCCGGGTGTGTAGGAAGCACAGTTCTTTTTTTCTGAGCAAGCTCAATGTTCTGGCCCAATAGGAAACACATTAGAGTAGAATACTGCTCTTTTCTCAAAAGCAGAGTGTGTTTCTTATAAGGCGAACTACAGTTTGTTTCCCAGTCCTAAATGGAGTTGAGTCACATGCAGTTTTTTGTCCTACGAGCAAGAGTTGTTTTCTGGTAAGACGAGTCACTTTAGTGCTCCAATTGCCATTCACAGTGCAAATAGCACTCGCATCTGTTCTCAGCAATTACAGTGTATCAGACTGAAGAGGAGCTACTGTTCTTGTCAGTTTCCTAAGAAGAGTTGAACTAGATATGGCCCGTGTGTGTAGGAAACACAGTTGTTTTGTTCTGAGCAAGCTCACTTTTCTGGCCCTATAGGAAACACAGTAGAGTAGAAGAGTGCTCTTTTCTCTAAAGCAGAGTGTGTTTCTTGTAAGGTGAGCTAGCGTTTGTTTCCCAGTCCTAAATGGAGTTGAATCACATGCAATTTCTGGTCCTAAGAGCAAGGGTTGTTTTCTGGTAAGGAAAGTAACTATTGCGCTCCCATTGCCATACACAGTGCAAATAGCACTCGCGTCTGTTCCCAGCAAGTACAGTGTATCGGACTGAAGAGGAGCTACTGTTCTTGTCAGCTTCCTAAGCAGAGTTGAACTAGATAAGGACCGTGTGTGTAGAAAGCACAGTTCTTATGTTCTGAGCAAGCTCAATGTTCTGGCCCTATAGGAAACACTGTAGAGTAGAAGAGTGCTCTTTTCTCAAAAGCAGAGTGTGTTTCTTGTAAGGCGAGCTACCGTTTGTTTCCTAGTCCTAAATGGATTTGAATCACATGCAGTTTCTGGTCCTACGAACAAGAGTTGTTTTCTGGTAAGGAAAGTCACTATTGCGCTCCCATTGCCATACACAGTGCAAATAGCACTCGCGTCTTTTCCCAGCAAGTACAGTGTATTGGACTTAATGGGAGCTACTTTTCTTGTCAGTTTCCTAAGCAGAGTTGAACTACATATGGTCCTTGTGTGTAGGAAGCACAGTACTTTTGTTCTGAGCAAGCTCACTGTTTGGAAGCCATAGGAAACACAGTAGAGTAGAAGAGTGCTCTTTTCTCTAAAGCAGAGTGTGTTTCTTGTAAGGTGAGCTAGCGTTTGTTTCCCAGTCCTAAATGGAGTGGAATCACATGCAGTTTCTGTCCTACGAGCAAGAGTTGTTTTATGGTAAGAAGAGTCACTATTGTACTGCCATTTCCATACACAGGACAAATAGTACTGGCGTCTGTTCGCAGCAAGTACAGTGTACTGGACTGAACAGGATCTACTGTTCTTGTCAGGTTCCTAAGCAGAATTGAACTAGATATGGCCGTGTGTGTAGGAAGCACAGTTCTTTTGTTCTGAGCAAGCTCACTTTCGGACCCAAAAGGAAACACAGTAGAGTAGAAGAGTGCTCATTTCTCAAAAGCAGAGTGTGTTTTTTGTAAGGCAAGCTATCGTTTGTTTCCCAGTCCTAAATGGAGTTGAATCACATGCAATTTCTGGTCCTACGAGCAAGAGTTGTTTTCTGGTAAGTAAAGTCACTATTGTGCTCCCTTTGCCATACACAGTGCAAATAGCATTCGCGTCTGTTCCCAGCAAGTACAGTGTATCGGACTGAAGAGGAGCTACAGTTCTTGTCAGTTTCCTAAGCAGAATTGAACTAGATATTGCTGTGTGTGTAGGAAGCACAGTTCTTTTGTTCTGAGAAAGCTCACTGTTCGGACCCCATAGGAAACACAGTAGAGTAGAAGAGTGCTCTTTTCTCAAAAGAAGACTGTGTTTCTTGTAAGGCTAGCTAGCGTTTGTTTCCCGTCCTAAATGGAGTTGAATTACATGCAGTTTCTGGTCCTACAAGCAAGAGTTGTTTTCTGGTAAGGAAAGTCACTATTGCTCTCCCATTGCCATACACAGTGCAAATAGCACTCGCGTCTGTTCCCAGCAAGTAGAGTGTATCGGACTGAAGAGGAGCTACTGTTCTTGTCAGTTTCCTAAGCAGAGTTGAACTAGATAAGGACCGTGTGTGTAGAAAGCACAGTTCTTATGTTCTGAGCAAGCTCAATGTTCTGGCCCTATAGGAAACACTGTAGAGTAGAAGAGTGCTCTTTTCTCAAAAGCAGAGTGTGTTTCTTGTAAGGCGAGCTACCGTTTGTTTCCTAGTCCTAAATGGATTTGAATCACATGCAGTTTCTGGTCCTACGAACAAGAGTTGTTTTCTGGTAAGGAAAGTCACTATTGCGCTCCCATTGCCATACACAGTGCAAATAGCACTCGCGTCTTTTCCCAGCAAGTACAGTGTATTGGACTTAATGGGAGCTACTTTTCTTGTCAGTTTCCTAAGCAGAGTTGAACTACATATGGTCCTTGTGTGTAGGAAGCACAGTACTTTTGTTGTGAGCAAGCTCAATGTTTGGAAGCCATAGGAAACACAGTAGAGTAGAAGAGTGCTCTTTTCTCTAAAGCAGAGTGTGTTTCTTGTAAGGTGAGCTAGCGTTTGTTTCCCAGTCCTAAATGGAGTGGAATCACATGCAGTTTCTGGTCCTACGAGCAAGAGTTGTTTTATGGTAAGAATAGTCACTATTGTACTGCCATTTCCATACACAGGACAAATAGTACTGGCGTCTGTTCGCAGCAAGTACAGTGTACTGGACTGAACAGGATCTACTGTTCTTGTCAGGTTCCTAAGCAGAATTGAACTAGATATGGCCGTGTGTGTAGGAAGCACAGTTCTTTTGTTCTGAGCAAGCTCACTTTTCGGACCCAAAAGGAAACACAGTAGAGTAGAAGAGTGCTCATTTCTCAAAAGCAGAGTGTGTTTTTTGTAAGGCAAGCTATCGTTTGTTTCCCAGTCCTAAATGGAGTTGAATCACATGCAATTTCTGGTCCTACGAGCAAGAGTTGTTTTCTGGTAAGTAAAGTCACTATTGTGCTCCCTTTGCCATACACAGTGCAAATAGCATTCGCGTCTGTTCCCAGCAAGTACAGTGTATCGGACTGAAGAGGAGCTACAGTTCTTGTCAGTTTCCTAAGCAGAATTGAACTAGATATTGCTGTGTGTGTAGGAAGCACAGTTCTTTTGTTCTGAGAAAGCTCACTGTTCGGACCCCATAGGAAACACAGTAGAGTAGAAGAGTGCTCTTTTCTCTAAAGCAGAGTGAGTTTCTTGTAAGGCGAGCTAGTGTTTGTTTCCCAGACCTAAATGGAGTTGAGTCACATGCAGTTTTTTGTCCTACGAGCAAGAGTTGTTTTCTGGTAAGACGAGTCACTATTGTGCTCCAATTGCCATACACAGTGCAAATAGCACTCGCGTCTCTTCCCTGCAAGTACAGTGTATTGGACTGAAGAGGAGCTACTGTTCTTGTCAGTTTCCTAAGCAGAGTTGAACTAGATATGGTCGATGTGTGTAGGAAGCACAGTTCTTTGTTCTGAGCAAGCTCACTGTTTGGACCCCATAGGAAACACAGTAGAGTAGAAGAGTGATCTTTTCTCAGAAGCAGAGTGTGTTTCTTGTAAGGCGAGCTAGCATTTGTTTCCCAGTCCTAAATGGCATTGAATCACATGCAGTTTGTGTTCCTACGAGCAAGAGTAATTTCTGGTAAGGAGAGTCACTATTGCGCTGTCATTGCCATACACAGTGCAAATAGCACTCGCGTCTGTTTCCAGCAAGTACAGTGTATCGGACTGAAGAGGAGCTACTGTTCTTATCAGTTTCCTAAGCAGAGTTGAACTAGATATGGTCCGTGTGTGTAGGAAGCACAGTTCTTTTTTTCTGAGCAAGCTCAATGTTCTGGCCCAATAGGAAACACATTAGAGTAGAATACTGCTCTTTTCTCAAAAGCAGAGTGTGTTTCTTATAAGGCGAACTACAGTTTGTTTCCCAGTCCTAAATGGAGTTGAGTCACATGCAGTTTTTTGTCCTACGAGCAAGAGTTGTTTTCTGGTAAGACGAGTCACTTTAGTGCTCCAATTGCCATTCACAGTGCAAATAGCACTCGCATCTGTTCTCAGCAATTACAGTGTATCAGACTGAAGAGGAGCTACTGTTCTTGTCAGTTTCCTAAGAAGAGTTGAACTAGATATGGCCCGTGTGTGTAGGAAACACAGTTGTTTTGTTCTGAGCAAGCTCACTTTTCTGGCCCTATAGGAAACACAGTAGAGTAGAAGAGTGCTCTTTTCTCTAAAGCAGAGTGTGTTTCTTGTAAGGTGAGCTAGCGTTTGTTTCCCAGTCAGAAATGGAGTTGAATCACATGCAATTTCTGGTCCTACGAGCAAGGGTTGTTTTCTGGTAAGGAAAGTAACTATTGCGCTCCCATTGCCATACACAGTGCAAATAGCACTCGCGTCTGTTCCCAGCAAGTACAGTGTATCGGACTGAAGAGGAGCTACTGTTCTTGTCAGTTACCTAAGCAGAGTTGAACTAGATAAGGACCGTGTGTGTAGAAAGCACAGTTCTTATGTTCTGAGCAAGCTCACTGTTCTGGTCCTATAAGAAACACAGTAGAGTAGAAGAGTGCTCTTTTCTCAAAAGCAGAGTGTGTTTCTTGTAAGGTGAGCTAGCATTTGTTTCCCAGTCCTAAATGGCGTTGAATCACATGCAGTGTGTGGTCCTACGAGCAAGAGTTGTTTTCTGGTAAGGAAAGCCACTATTGCGCTCTCATTGCCATACACAGTGCAAATAGCACTCGCGTCTGTTCCCAGCAAGTACAGTGTATAGGACTGAAGAGGAGCTACTGTTCTTGTCAGTCTCCTAAGCAGAGTTGAACTAGATATGGCCCGTGTGTCTAGGAAGCACAGTTCATTTGTTCTGAGCAAGCTCACTGTTCTGGCCCTATAGAAAACACAGTAGAGTAGAAGAGTGCCCTTTTCTCAAAAGCAGAGTGTGTTTCTTGTAAGGCGAGCTAGCGTTTGTTTCCCAGTCCTAAATGGAGTTGAGTCACATGTAGTTTTTTGTCCTATGAGCAAGAGTTGTTTTCTGGTAAGACGAGTCACTATTGTGCTCCAATTCCCGTACACAATGCAAGTAGCACTGGCGTCTGCTCTCAGCAAGTACAGTGTATCAGACTGAAGAGGAGCTACTGTTCTTGTCAGTTTCCTAAGCAGAGTTGAACTAGATATGGCCCGTTTGTGTAGGAAGCACAGTTATTATGTTCTGAGCAAGCTCAATGTTCTGGCCCTATAGGAAACACAGTAGAGTAGAAGAGTGCTCTTTTCTCTAAAGCAGAGTGTGTTTCTTGTAAGGCGAGCTCGCGTTTGTTTCCCAGTCCTAAATGGAGTTGAGTCACAGGCAGTTTTTGGTCCTACGAGCAAGAGTTGTTTTCTGGTAAGAAGAGTCACTATTGCGCTCCAAATGCCATACACAGTGCAAATAGCACTCGCGTCTGTTCCCAGCAAGCACAGTGTATCGGACTGAATAGGAGCTACTGTTCTTGTCAGTTTCCTAAGCAGAGTTGAACTACATATGGTCCTTGTGTGTAGGAAGCACAGTTCTTATGTTCTGAGCAAGCTCACTGTTTGGACCCCATAGGAAACACAGTAGAGTAGAAGAGTGCTCTTTTCTCAAAAGCAGAGTGTGTTTCTTGTAAGGCGAGCTAGCATTTGTTTCCCAGTCCTAAATGGAGTGGAATCACATGCAGTTTCTGTCCTACGAGCAAGAGTTGTTTTATGGTAAGAATAGTCACTATTGTGCTGCCATTGCCATACACAGGACAAATAGCACTGGCGTCTGTACACAGCAAGTACAGTGTATAGGACTGAAGAGGATCTACTGTTCTTGTCAGGTTCCTAAGCAGAATTGAACTAGATATGGCCGTGTGTGTAGGAAGCACAGTTCTTTTGTTCTGAGCAAGCTCACTGTTCGGACCCCATAGGAAACACAGTAGAGTAGAAGAGTGCTCTTTTCTCAAAAGCAGAGTGTATTTTTTGTAAGGCAAGCTATCATTTGTTTCCCAGTCCTAAATGGAGTTGAGTCACATGCAGTTTCTGGTCCTCCGAGCAAGAGTTGTTTTCTGATATGGAAAGTCACTATTGTGCTCCCTTTGGCATACACAGTTCAAATAGCACTCACGTCTGTTTTCAGCAAGCACAGTGTATTGGACTGAATAGGAGCTACTGTTCTTGTCAGTTCCCTAAGCAGAGTTGAACTACATACGGTCCTTGTGTGTAGGAAGCACAGTTCTTATGTTCTGAGCAAGCTCACTGTTTGGACCCCATAGGAAACACAGTAGAGTAGAAGAGTGCTCTTTTCTCTAAAGCACAGTGTGTTTCTTGTAAGGCGAGCTAGAGTTTGTTTCCCAGTCCTAAATGGAGTGGAATCACATGCAGTTTCTGTCCTATGAGCAAGAGTTGTTTTCTGGTAAGACGAGTCACTATTGTGCTCCAATTGCCATACACAGTGCAAATAGCACTCTCGACTCTTCCCCGCAAATACAGTGTATTGGACTGAAGAGGAGATACTGTTCTTGTCAGTTTCCTAAGCAGAGTTGAACTAGATATGGTCGATGTGTGTAGGAAGCACAGTTCTTTTGTTCTGAGCAAGCTCACTGTTTGGACCCCATAGGAAACACAGTAGAGTAGAAGAGTGCTCTTTTCTCAGAAGCAGAGTGTGTTTCTTGTAAGGCGAGCTAGCATTTGTTTCCCAGTCCTAAATGGCGTTGAATCACATGCAGTGTGTGGTCCTACGAGCAAGAGTTGTTTTCTGTAAGGAAAGCCACTATTGCGCTCTCATTGCCATACACAGTGCAAATAGCACTCGCGTCTGTTCCCAGCAAGTACAGTGTATAGGACTGAAGAGGAGCTACTGTTCTTGTCAGTCTCATAAGCAGAGTTGAACTAGATATGGTCCATGTGTGTAGGAAGCACAGTTCTTTGTTCTGAGCAAGCTCACTGTTTGGACCCCATAGGAAACACAGTAGAGTAGAAGAGTGCTCTTTTCTCAAAAGCAGAGAGTGTTTCATGTAAGGCGAGCTAGCATTTGTTTCCCAGTCCTTAACGGAGTTGAATCACATGCAGTTTTTTGTCCTACGAGCAAGAGTTGTTTTCTGGTAAGACGAGTCGCTATTGTGCTCCAATTGCCATACACAGTGCAAGTAGCACTCGCGTCTGTTCTCAGCAAGTACAGTGTATCGGACTGAAGAGGAGCTACTGTTCTTGTCCGTTTCCTAAGCAGAGTTGAACTAGATATGGCCCGTGTGTGAAGGAAGCACAGTTATTATGTTCTGAGCAAGCTCACTGTTCTGGCCCTATAGGAAACACAGTAGAGAAGAAGAGTGCTTTTTTCTCTAAAGCAGAGTGTGTTTCTTGTAAGGTGAGCTCGCGTTTGTTTTCCAGTCCTAAATGGAGTTGAGTCACAGGCAGTTTCTGGTCCTATGATCAAGAGTTGTTTTCTGGTAAGAAGAGTCACTATTGCGCTCCAAATTCCATACACAGTGCAAATAGCACTTGCGTCTGTTCCCAGCAAGCACAGTGTATCAGACTGAACAGGAGCTACTGTTCTTGTCAGTTTCCTAAGCAGAGTTGAACTAGATATGTTCCATGTGTGTAGGAAGCACAGTTCTTTTGTTCTGAGCAAGCTCACTGTTTGGACCCCATAGGAAACACAGTGGAGTACAAGAGTGCTCTTTTCTCAAAAGCAGAGTGTGTTTCTTGTAAGGCGAGCTAGCGTTTGTTTCCCAGTTTTAAATGGAGTTGAATCACATGCAGTTTCTATTCCTATGAGCAAGAGTTGTTTTCTGGTAAGAAGAGTCACTATAACGCTCCCATTGCCATACACAGGACAAATAGGACTCGCGTTTGTTCCCAGCAATTACAGTGTATTGGACTGAATAGGAACTACTGTTCTTGTCAGTTTCCTAAGCAGAGTTGAACTACATATGGTCCGTGTGTGTAGGAAGCACAGTTCTTTTGTTCTGAGCAAGCTCACTGTTTGGACCCCATAGGAAACACAGTTGAGTAGAAGAGTGCTCTTTTCTCAAAAGCAGAGTGTGTTTCTTGTAATGCGAGCTAGCGTTTGTTTCCCAGTCCTAAATGGAGTGGAATCACATGCAGTTTCTGGTCCTACGAGCAAGAGTTGTTTTCTGGTAAGGAAAGTCACTATTGCGCTCCCATTGCCATACACAGGACAAATAGCACTCGCGTCTGTTCCCAGCAAGTACAGTGTATCGGACTGAAGAGGAGCTACTGTTCTTGTCAGGTTTCTAAGAAGAGTTGAACTAGATATGGCCCGTGTGTAGGAAGCACAGTTCTTTTGTTCTGAGCAAGCTCACTGTTCTGGCCCTATAGGAAACACAGTAGAGTAGAAGAGTGCTCTTTTCTCTAAAGCAGACTGTGTTTCTTGTAAGGCGAGCTAGCGTTTGTTTCCCAGTCCTAAATGGAGTTGAATCACATGCAGTTTCTGGTCCTACGAGCAAGAGTTGTTTATGATAATAATAGTCACTATTGCGCTGTCATTGCCATACACAGGACAAATAGCACTGGCTTCTGTTCCCAGCAGTACAGTGTATTGGACTGAAGAGGAGCTACTGTTCTTGTCAGGTTCCTAAGCAGAATTGAACTAGATATGGCTGTGTGTGTAGGAAGCACAGTTCTTTTTTTCTGAGAAAGCTCACTGTTCGGACACCATAGGAAACACAGTAGAGTAGAAGAGTGCTCTTTTCTCAAAAGCAGAGGGAATTTCTTGTAAGGTGAGCTAGCGTTTGTTTCCCAGACCTAAATGGAGTTGAGTCACATGGAGTTTTTTGTCCTACGAGCAAGAGTTGTTTTCTGGTAAGACGGGTCACTATTGTGCTCCAATTGCCATACACAGTGCAAATAGCACTCGCGTCTCTTCCCCGCAAGTACAGTGTATTGGAATGAAGAGGAGATACTGTTCTTGTCAGTTTCCTAAGCAGAGTTGAACTAGATATGGTCGATGTGTGTAGGAAGCACAGTTCTTTTGTTCTGAGGAAGATCACTGTTTGGACCCTATAGAAAACACAGTAGAGTAGAAGAGTGCTCTTTTCTCAGAAGCAGAGTGTGTTTCTTGTAAGGCGAGCTAGCATTTGTTTCCCAGTCCTAAATGGCGTTGAAACACATGCAGTTTCTGGTCCTATGAGCAAGAGTTGTTTTCTGGTAAGGAAAGTCACTATTGCGCTCCCTTTGCCATACACAGTGCAAATAGCACTCGCGTCTGTTCCCATCAAGTACAGTGTATTGGACAGAATAGGAGCTACTGTTCTTGTCAGTTTCCTAAGCAGAGTTGAACTACATATGGTCCTTGTGTGTAGGAAGCACAGTTCTTATGTTCTGACCAAGACCACTATTTGGACCCCATAGGAAACACAGTAGAGTAGAAGAGTGCTCTTTTCTCTAAAGCAGAGTGTGTTTCTTGTAAGGCGAGCAAGCGTTTGTTTCCCAGTCCTAAATGGAGTGGAATCACATGCAGTTTCTGTCCTACGAGCATGAGTTGTTTTATGGTAAGTATAGTCACTATTGTGCTGCCAATGCCATACACAAAACAAATAGCACTAGCGTCTGTTCGCAGCAAGTACAGTGTATTGGACTGAAGAGGATCTACTGTTCTTGTCAGGTTCCTAAGCAGAATTGAACTAGATATGGCCGTGAGTTTAGGAAGCACAGTTCTTAGTTCTGAGCAAGCTCACTGTTTGGACCCCATAGGAAACACAGTAGAGTAGAAGAGTGCTCTTTTCTCAAAAGCAGAGAGTGTTTCATGTAAGGCCAGCTAGCATTTGTTTCCCAGTCCTAAACGGAGTTGAATCACATGCAGTTTCTGGTCCTACGATCAAGAGTTGTTTTCTAGTAAGGAAAGTCACTATTGCGCTCCCATTGCCATACACAGTGCAAATAGCACTCGCGTCTGTTCCCAGCAAGTACAGTGTATTGGACTGAAGAGGAGCTACTGTTCTTGTCAGTCTCCAAAGCAGAGTTGAACTAGATATGGTCCATGTGTGTAGGAAGCACAGTTCTTTGTTCTGAGCAAGCTCACTGTTTGGACCCCATAGGAAACACAGTAAAGTACAAGAGTGCTCTTTTCTCAAAAGCAGAGAGTGTTTCATGTAAGGCGAGCTAGCATTTGTTTCCCAGTCCTAAATGGAGATGAATCACATGCAGTTTCTGGTCCTACGAGCAAGAGTTGTTTTCTGGTAAGGAAAGTCACATTGCGCTCCCTTTGCCATACACAGTGCAAATAGCACTTGCGTCTGTTCCCAGCAAGTACAGTGTATTGGACTGGATAGGTGCTACTGTTCTTGTCAGTTTCCTAAGCAGAGTTGAACTAGATATGATCCGTGTTTGAAGGAAGCACAGTTCTTTTGTTCTTTGCAAGCTCACTGTTTGGACCCCATAGGAAACACAGTAGAGCAGAAGAGTGCTCTTTTCTCTAAAGCAGAGTGTGTTACTTGTAAGACGAGCTAGCGTTTGTTTCGCAGTCCAAAATGGAGTTGAATCCCATGCAGTTTCTGGTACTACGAGCAAGAGTTGTTTTCTGGTAAAAAGAGTCACTATTGCGCTGCCATTGCCATACACAGGACAAATAGAATTGGCGTCTGTTCCCAGCAAGTACACTGTATTGGACTGAAGAGGATCTACTGTTCTTGTCAGGTTCCTAAGCAGAATTGAACTAGATATGGCCGTGTGTGTAGGAAGCACAGTTTTTTTGTTCTGAGCAAGGTCACTTTTCAGAACACATAGGAAACACAGTAGAGTAGAAGAGTGCTCTTTTCTCAAAACCAGAGTGTGTTTCTTGGACGTCGAGCTAGCATTTGTTTCTCAGTCCTAAATAGAGTTGAATCATATGCAGTTTCTGGTCCTACGAGCAAGAGTTGTTTTCTGGTAAGGAAAGTCTCTATTGCGCTCCCATTGCCATCCACAGTGCAAATAGCACTCGCGTCTGTTCCCAGCAAGTACAGTGTATGGGACTGAACAGGAGCTACTGTTCTTGTCAGTTTCCTAAGCAGAGTTGAACTAGATATGGGCCGTGTGTGTAGGAAGCACAGTTTTTTTTTCTGAGCAAGCTCACTGTTCTGGCCCTATAGGAAACACAGTAGAGTAGAAGAGTGCTCTTTTCTCTAAAGCAGAGTGTGTTTCTTGTAAGGCAAGCTATCGTTTGTTTTCCAGTCCTAAATGGAGTTGAATCACATGCAGTTTCTGGTCCTACGAGCAAGAGTTGTTTTATGGTAAGAAGAGTCACTATTGTGCTCCAATTGCCATATACAGGACAGAGAGCACTGGCGTCTGTTCCCAGCAAGTACAGTGTATTGGACTGAAGAGGATCTACTGTTCTTTCAGGTTCCTAAGCAGAATTGAACTAGATATGGCCGTGTGTGTAGGAAGCACAGTTCTTTTGTTCTGAGCAAGCTCACTGTTCGGACCCTATAGGAAACACAGTAGAGTAGAAGAGTGCTCTTTTCTCAAAAGCAGAGTGTGTTTCTTGTAAGGCGAGCTAGCGTTTCTTTCCCAGTCCTAAATGGAGTTGAATCACATGCAGTTTCTAGTCCTATGAGCAAGAGTTGTTTTCTGGTAAGGAAAGTCACTATTGCGCTCCCATTGCCATACACAGTGCAAATAGCGCTCGCGTCTGTTCCCAGCAAGTACAGTGTATCGGACTGAAGAGGAGCTACTTTTCTTGTCAGTTTCCTAAGCAGAGTTGAAGTAGATATGGCCCGTGTGTGTAGGAAGCACAGTTCTTATGTTCTGAGCAAGCTCACTGTTCTGGCCCTATAGGAAACACAGTAGAGTAGAAGAGTGCTCTTTTCTCAAAAGCAGAGTGTGTTTCTTGTAAGGCGAGCTAGCGTTTGTTTCCTAGTCCTAAATGGAGTTGAATCACATGCAGTTTCAGGTTCTACGAACAAGAGTTCTTTTCTGGTAAGGAAAGTCACATTGCGCTCCCATTGCCATACACAGTGCAAATAGCACTTGTGTCTGTTCCCAGCAAGTACAGTGTATTGGACTGGATAGGTGCTACTGTTCTTGTCAGTTTCCTAAGCAGAGTTGAACTAGATATGATCCGTGTTTGTAGGAAGCACAGTTCTTTTGTTCTTTGCAAGCTCACTGTTTGGACCCCATAGAAAAAACAGTAGAGCAGAAGAGTGCTCTTTTCTCTAAAGCAGAGTGTGTTACTTGTAAGGCGAGCTAGCGTTTGTTTCGCAGTCCTAAATGGAGTTGAATCCCATGCAGTTTCTGGTACTACGAGCAAGAGTTGTTTTCTGGTAAAAAGAGTCACTATTGCGCTGCCATTGCCATACACAGGACAAATAGCACTGGCGTCTGTTCGCAGCAAGTACAGTATATTGGGCTGAAGAGGATCTATTGTTCTTGTCAGGTTCCTAAGCAGACTTGTACTAGATATGGCCGTGTGTGTAGGAAGCACAGTTTTTTTCTTCTGAGCAAGCTCACTGTTCGGACCCCATAGGAAACATAGTAGAGTAGAAGAGTGCTTTTTCTCAAAAGCAGAGTGTGTTTCTTTTAAGGCGAGCTAGCGTTTGTTTCCCATTCCTAAATGGAGTGGAAATACATGCAGTTTGTGTTCCTACGAGCAAGAGTTGTTTTCTGGTAAGGAAAGTCACTATTGTGCTCCCATTGCCATACACAGTGCAAATAGCCCTCCCATCTGTTCCCAGCAAGTACAGTGTATTGGAAAGAAGAGGAGCTACTGTTCTTGTCAGTTTCCTAAGCAGAGTTGAACTACATATGGCCCCTGTGTGTAGGAAGCACAGTTCTTTTTTTCTGATCAAGCTCACTGTTTTGGCTCGATAGGAAACACAGTAGAGTAGAAGAGTGCTCTTTTCTCAAAAGCAGAGTGTGTTTCTTGTAAAGCGAGCTAGAGTTTGTTTCCCAGTCCTAAATGGAGTTGAATCACATGCAGTTTCTGGTCCACGAGCAAGAATTGTTTTATGGTAAGGAAAGTCACTATTGTGCTCCCATTGCCCTACACAAGGCAAATAGCACTCGCGTCTTTTCCCAGCAAGTACAGTGTATTGGACTAAATAGGAGCTACTGTTCTTGTCAGTTTACTAAGCAGAGTTGAACTAGATATGGTCCGTGTGTGTAGGAAGCACAGTTCTTTTGTTCTGAGCAAGCTCACTGTTTGGACCCCATAGGAAACACAGTAGAGTAGAAGAGTGCTCTTTTCTCTAAAGCAGAGTGTGTTTCTTGTAAGGCGAGCTACCGTTTGTTTCCCAGTCCTAAATGGAGTGGAATCACATGCAGTTTCTGGTCCTACGAGCAAGAGTTGTTTTCTGGTAAAGAAAGTCACTATTGCGCATCCCATTGCAATACACAGTGCAAATAGCCCTCGCGTCTGTTCCCAGCAAGTACAGTGTATTGGACTGAAGAGGAGCTACTGTTCTTCTCAGTTTCCTAAGCAGAGTTGAACTAGATATGACCCGTGTGTGTAGGAAGCACAGTTCTTTTTTTCGGAGCAAGCTCACTGTTCTGGCCCTATAGGAAACACAGTAGAGTAGAAGAGTGCTCTTTTCTCAAAAGCAGAGTGTGTTTCTTGTAAAGCGTGCTAGAGTTTGTTTCCCACGCCTAAATGGAGTTGAATCACATGCAGTATCTGGTATTACGAGCAAGAGTTGTTTTCTGGTAAGAAGAGTCACTATTGCGCTGCCATTGCCATACACAGGACAAATAGCACTGGCGTCTGTTCCCAGCAAGTACAGTATATTGGACTGAATAGGATCTACTGTTCTTGTCAGGTTCCTAAACAGAATTGAACTAGATATGGTCGTGTGTACGAAGCACAGTTCTTTTGTTCTGAGCAAGCTCACTGTTCGGACACCATAGGAAATACACTAGAGTAGAAGAGTGCTCTTTTCTCAAAAGCAGAGTGTGTTTCTTGTAAGGCGAGCTTGCGTTTGTTTCCAGTCCTAAATGGAGTGGAATGACATGCAGTTTCTGGTCCTACGAGCAAGAGTTGTTTCTGGTAAGGAAAGTCACTATTGCGCTCCCATTGCCATACACAGTGCAAATAGCACATGCGTCTGTTCCCAGCAAGTACAGTGTATTGGAATGAAGAGGAGCTACTGTTCTTGTCAGGTTCCTAAGCAGAGTTGAACTCGATATGGCCCGTGTGTGTAGGAAGCACAGTTCTTATGTTCTGAGCAAGCTCACTGTTCTGGCCCTATAGGAAACACAGTAGAGTACAAGAGTGCTCTTTTCTCTAAAGCAGAGTGTGTTTCTTTTAAGGCGAGCTAGCGTTTGTTTCCCAGTCTTAAACGGAGTTGAGTCACATGCAGTTTTTTGTCCTACGAGCAGGAGTTGTTTTCTGGTAAGACGAGTCACTATTGTGCTCCAATTGCCATACACAGTGCAAATAGCACTGGCATCTGTTCCCCGCAAGTAAAGTGTATTGGACTGAAGAGGAGCTACTGTTCTTGTCAGTTTCCTAAGCAGAGTTGAACTAGATATGGCCCGTGTGTGTAGGAAGCACAGTTCTTTTGTTCTGAGCAAGCTCACTGTTCGGACCCCATAGGAAACACAGTAGAGTAGAAGAGTGCTCTTTTCTCAAAAGCAGAGTGTGTTTCATGTAAGGCGAGCTAGCATTTGTTTCCCAGTCCTAAATGGAGATGAATCACATGCAGTTTCTGGTCCTACGAGCAAGAGTTGTTTTCTGGTAAGGAAAGTCACATTGCGCTCCCTTTGCCATACACAGTGCAAATAGCACTTGCGTCTGTTCCCAGCAAGTACAGTGTATTGGACTGGATAGGTGCTACTGTTCTTGTCAGTTTCCTAAGCAGAGTTGAACTAGATATGATCCGTGTTTGAAGGAAGCACAGTTCTTTTGTTCTTTGCAAGCTCACTGTTTGGACCCCATAGGAAACACAGTAGAGCAGAAGAGTGCTCTTTTCTCTAAAGCAGAGTGTGTTACTTGTAAGACGAGCTAGCGTTTGTTTCGCAGTCCAAAATGGAGTTGAATCCCATGCAGTTTCTGGTACTACGAGCAAGAGTTGTTTTCTGGTAAAAAGAGTCACTATTGCGCTGCCATTGCCATACACAGGACAAATAGAATTGGCGTCTGTTCCCAGCAAGTACACTGTATTGGACTGAAGAGGATCTACTGTTCTTGTCAGGTTCCTAAGCAGAATTGAACTAGATATGGCCGTGTGTGTAGGAAGCACAGTTTTTTTGTTCTGAGCAAGCTCACTTTTCAGAACACATAGGAAACACAGTAGAGTAGAAGAGTGCTCTTTTCTCAAAACCAGAGTGTGTTTCTTGGACGTCGAGCTAGCATTTGTTTCTCAGTCCTAAATAGAGTTGAATCATATGCAGTTTCTGGTCCTACGAGCAAGAGTTGTTTTCTGGTAAGGAAAGTCTCTATTGCGCTCCCATTGCCATCCACAGTGCAAATAGCACTCGCGTCTGTTCCCAGCAAGTACAGTGTATGGGACTGAACAGGAGCTACTGTTCTTGTCAGTTTCCTAAGCAGAGTTGAACTAGATATGGGCCGTGTGTGTAGGAAGCACAGTTTTTTTTTCTGAGCAAGCTCACTGTTCTGGCCCTATAGGAAACACAGTAGAGTAGAAGAGTGCTCTTTTCTCTAAGGCAGAGTGTGTTTCTTGTAAGGCAAGCTATCGTTTGTTTCCCAGTCCTAAATGGAGTTGAATCACATGCAGTTTCTGGTCCTACGAGCAAGAGTTGTTTTATGGTAAGAAGAGTCACTATTGTGCTCCAATTGCCATATACAGGACAGAGAGCACTGGCGTCTGTTCCCAGCAAGTACAGTGTATTGGACTGAAGAGGATCTACTGTTCTTTCAGGTTCCTAAGCAGAATTGAACTAGATATGGCCGTGTGTGTAGGAAGCACAGTTCTTTTGTTCTGAGCAAGCTCACTGTTCGGACCCTATAGGAAACACAGTAGAGTAGAAGAGTGCTCTTTTCTCAAAAGCAGAGTGTGTTTCTTGTAAGGCGAGCTTGCGTTTGTTTCCCAGTCCTAAATGGAGTTGAATCACATGCAGTTTCTAGTCCTATGAGCAAGAGTTGTTTTCTGGTAAGGAAAGTCACTATTGCGCTCCCATTGCCATACACAGTGCAAATAGCGCTCGCGTCTGTTCCCAGCGAGTACAGTGTATCGGACTGAAGAGGAGCTACTTTTCTTGTCAGTTTCCTAAGCAGAGTTGAAGTAGATATGGCCCGTGTGTGTAGGAAGCACAGTTCTTATGTTCTGAGCAAGCTCACTGTTCTGGCCCTATAGGAAACACAGTAGAGTAGAAGAGTGCTCTTTTCTCAAAAGCAGAGTGTGTTTCTTGTAAGGCGAGCTAGCGTTTGTTTCCTAGTCCTAAATGGAGTTGAATCACATGCAGTTTCAGGTTCTACGAACAAGAGTTCTTTTCTGGTAAGGAAAGTCACATTGCGCTCCCATTGCCATACACAGTGCAAATAGCACTTGTGTCTGTTCCCAGCAAGTACAGTGTATTGGACTGGATAGGTGCTACTGTTCTTGTCAGTTTCCTAAGCAGAGTTGAACTAGATATGATCCGTGTTTGTAGGAAGCACAGTTCTTTTGTTCTTTGCAAGCTCACTGTTTGGACCCCATAGAAAAAACAGTAGAGCAGAAGAGTGCTCTTTTCTCTAAAGCAGAGTGTGTTACTTGTAAGGCGAGCTAGCGTTTGTTTCGCAGTCCTAAATGGAGTTGAATCCCATGCAGTTTCTGGTACTACGAGCAAGAGTTGTTTTCTGGTAAAAAGAGTCACTATTGCGCTGCCATTGCCATACACAGGACAAATAGCACTGGCGTCTGTTCGCAGCAAGTACAGTATATTGGGCTGAAGAGGATCTATTGTTCTTGTCAGGTTCCTAAGCAGACTTGTACTAGATATGGCCGTGTGTGTAGGAAGCACAGTTTTTTTCTTCTGAGCAAGCTCACTGTTCGGACCCCATAGGAAACATAGTAGAGTAGAAGAGTGCTTTTTCTCAAAAGCAGAGTGTGTTTCTTTTAAGGCGAGCTAGCGTTTGTTTCCCATTCCTAAATGGAGTGGAAATACATGCAGTTTGTGTTCCTACGAGCAAGAGTTGTTTTCTGGTAAGGAAAGTCACTATTGTGCTCCCATTGCCATACACAGTGCAAATAGCCCTCCCATCTGTTCCCAGCAAGTACAGTGTATTGGAAAGAAGAGGAGCTACTGTTCTTGTCAGTTTCCTAAGCAGAGTTGAACTACATATGGCCCCTGTGTGTAGGAAGCACAGTTCTTTTTTTCTGATCAAGCTCACTGTTTTGGCCCGATAGGAAACACAGTAGAGTAGAAGAGTGCTCTTTTCTCAAAAGCAGAGTGTGTTTCTTGTAAAGCGAGCTAGAGTTTGTTTCCCAGTCCTAAATGGAGTTGAATCACATGCAGTTTCTGGTCCACGAGCAAGAATTGTTTTATGGTAAGGAAAGTCACTATTGTGCTCCCATTGCCCTACACAAGGCAAATAGCACTCGCGTCTTTTCCCAGCAAGTACAGTGTATTGGACTAAATAGGAGCTACTGTTCTTGTCAGTTTACTAAGCAGAGTTGAACTAGATATGGTCCGTGTGTGTAGGAAGCACAGTTCTTTTGTTCTGAGCAAGCTCACTGTTTGGACCCCATAGGAAACACAGTAGAGTAGAAGAGTGCTCTTTTCTCTAAAGCAGAGTGTGTTTCTTGTAAGGCGAGCTACCGTTTGTTTCCCAGTCCTAAATGGAGTGGAATCACATGCAGTTTCTGGTCCTACGAGCAAGAGTTGTTTCTGGTAAGGAAAGTCACTATTGCGCTCCCATTGCCATACACAGTGCAAATAGCACATGCGTCTGTTCCCAGCAAGTACAGTGTATTGGAATGAAGAGGAGCTACTGTTCTTGTCAGGTTCCTAAGCAGAGTTGAACTCGATATGGCCCGTGTGTGTAGGAAGCACAGTTCTTATGTTCTGAGCAAGCTCACTGTTCTGGCCCTATAGGAAACACAGTAGAGTACAAGAGTGCTCTTTTCTCTAAAGCAGAGTGTGTTTCTTTTAAGGCGAGCTAGCGTTTGTTTCCCAGTCTTAAACGGAGTTGAGTCACATGCAGTTTTTTGTCCTACGAGCAGGAGTTGTTTTCTGGTAAGACGAGTCACTATTGTGCTCCAATTGCCATACACAGTGCAAATAGCACTGGCATCTGTTCCCCGCAAGTAAAGTGTATTGGACTGAAGAGGAGCTACTGTTCTTGTCAGTTTCCTAAGCAGAGTTGAACTAGATATGGCCCGTGTGTGTAGGAAGCACAGTTCTTTTGTTCTGAGCAAGCTCACTGTTCGGACCCCATAGGAAACACAGTAGAGTAGAAGAGTGCTCTTTTCTCAAAAGCAGAGTGTGTTTCATGTAAGGCGAGCTAGCATTTGTTTCCCAGTCCTAAATGGAGATGAATCACATGCAGTTTCTGGTCCTACGAGCAAGAGTTGTTTTCTGGTAAGGAAAGTCACATTGCGCTCCCTTTGCCATACACAGTGCAAATAGCACTTGCGTCTGTTCCCAGCAAGTACAGTGTATTGGACTGGATAGGTGCTACTGTTCTTGTCAGTTTCCTAAGCAGAGTTGAACTAGATATGATCCGTGTTTGAAGGAAGCACAGTTCTTTTGTTCTTTGCAAGCTCACTGTTTGGACCCCATAGGAAACACAGTAGAGCAGAAGAGTGCTCTTTTCTCTAAAGCAGAGTGTGTTACTTGTAAGACGAGCTAGCGTTTGTTTCGCAGTCCAAAATGGAGTTGAATCCCATGCAGTTTCTGGTCCTACGAGCAAGAGTTGTTTTCTGGTAAAAAGAGTCACTATTGCGCTGCCATTGCCATACACAGGACAAATAGCACTGGCGTCTGTTCCCAGCAAGTACAGTGTATTGGGCTGAAGAGGATCTGTTGTTCTTGTCAGGTTCCTAAGCAGACTTGAACTAGATATGGCCGTGTGTGTAGGAAGCACAGTTTTTTTGTTCTGAGCAAGCTCACTGTTCGGACCCCATAGGAAACACAGTAGAGTAGAAGAGTGCTTTTTTCTCAAAAGCAGAGTGTGTTTCTTTTAAGGCGAGCTAGCGTTTGTTTCCCATTCCTAAATGGAGTGGAATCACATGCAGTTTGTGTTCCTACGAGCAAGACTTGTTTTCTGGTAAGGAAAGTCACTACTGCACTCCCATTGCCATACACAGTGCAAATAGCCCTCCCACCTGTTCCCAGCAAGTACAGAGTATTGGACTGAAGAGGAGCTACTGTTCTTCTCAGTTTCCTAAGCAGAATTGAACTAAATATGGCCGTGTGTGTAGGAAGCACAGTTCTTTTGTTCTGAGCAAGCTCACTGTTCTGGTCCTATAGGAAACACAGTAGAGTAGAAGAGTGCTCTTTTCTCTAAAGCAGAGTGTGTTTCTTGTAAGGCGAGCTAGCGTTTGTTTTCCAGTCCTAAATGGAGTTGAATCACATGCAGTTTCTAGTCCTACGAGCAAGAGTTGTTTTATGGTAAGAAGAGTCACTTTTGCGCTGCCATTGCCATACACAGGACAAATAGCACTGGCGTCTGTTCCCAGCAAGTACAGTGTATTGGACTGAAGAGGATCTACTGTTCTTCTCAGTTAATAAGAAGTGTTGAACTAGGTATGGCCCGTGTGTGTAGGATGCACAGTTCTTTTTTTCTGAGCAAGCTCACTGTTCTGGCACTCTAGGAATCACAGTAGAGTAGAAGAGTGCTCTTTTCTCAAAAGCAGAGTGTGTTTCTTGGAAGTCCAGTTAGCGTTTGTTTCCCAGTCCTAAATGGAGTTGAGTCACATGCAGTTTTTGGTCCTATGAGCAAAAGTTGTTTTCTGGTAAGACGAGTCACTATTGTGCTCCAATTGCCATACACAGTGCAAATACCACTCACGTCTGTTCCCCGCAAGTAAAGTGTATTGGACTGAAGAGGAGCTACTGTTCTTGTCAGTTTCCTAAGCAGAGTTGAACTAGATATGGCACGTGTGTGTAGGAAGCATAGTTCTTTTGTTCTGAGCAAGCTCACTGTTCGGACCCCATAGGAAACACAGTAGAATAGAAGAGTGCTCTTTTCTCAAAAGCAGAGTGTGTTTCTTGTAAGGTGAGCTATCGTTTGTTTCCCAGTCCTAAATGGAGTTGAAACACTTGCAGTTTCTGGTCCTATGAGCAAGAGTTGTTTTATGGTAAGAAGAGTCACTATTGCGCTGCCATTGCCATACACAGGACAAATAGCACTGGCGTCTGTTCCCAGCAAGTACAGTATATTGGACTGAAGAGGATCTACTGTTCTTGTCAGGTTCCTAAGCAGAGTTGAACTCGATATGGCCCGTGTGTTTAGGAAGCACAGTTCTTATGTTCTGAGCAAGCTCACTGTTCTGGCCCTATAGGAAACACGGTAGAGTAGAAGAGTGCTCTTTTCTCTAAAGCAGAGTGTGTTTCATGTAAGGCGAGCTAGCATTTGTTTCCCAGTCCTAAATGGAGAGGAATCACATGCAGTTTCTGGTCCTACAGGCAAGAGTTGTTTTCTGGTAAGGAAAGTCACTATTGCGCTCTAATTGCCATACACAGTGTAAATAGCACTTACGTCTGTTCCCAGCAAGTACAGTGTATTGGAGTGAAGAGGAGCTACTGTTCTTGTCAGTTTCCTAAGCAGAGTTGAACTACATATGGTCCGTGTGTGTAGGAAGCACAGTTCTTTTGTTCTGAGCAAGCTCACTGTTCGGACCCCATAGGAAAAACAGTAGAGTAGAAGAGTGCTCTTTTCCCTAAGCAGTGTGTTTCTTTTAAGGCGAGCTAGCGTTTGTTTCCCAGTCCTAAATGGAGTTGAATCACATGCAGTTTCTGGTCCTACGAGCAAGAGTTGTTTTCTGGTAAGGAAAGTCACTATTGCGTTCCCATTGCCATACACAGTGCAAATAGCACATGCGTCTGTTCCCACAAGGACAGTGTATTGGACTGAAGAGGAGCTACGGTTCTTCTCAGTTTCCTAAGCAGAGTTGAACTAGATATGGCCCGTGTGTCTAGGAAGCACAGTTCATTTGTTCTGAGCAAGCTAACTGTTCTGGCCCTATAGGAAACACAGTAGAGTAGAAGAGTGCTCTTTTCTCAAAAGTAGAATGTGTTTCTTGTAAGGGGAGCTAGAGTTTGTTTCCCAGTCCTAAATGGAGTTGAATCACAGACAGTTTTTGGTCCTACGAGCAAGAGTTGTTTTCTGGTAAGAAGAGTCACTATTGCACTCCAAATGCCATACACAGTACAAATAGCACTCCTGTCTGTTCCCAGCAAGTACAGTGTATTGGACTGAATAGGAGCTACTGTTCTTGTCAGATTCCTAAGCAGAATTGAACTAGATATGGCCGTGTGTGTTGGAAGCACAGTTCTTTTGTTCTGAGCAAGCTCACTTTTCGGACCCCATAGGAAACAAAGTAGAGTAGAAGAGTGCTCTTTTCCCAAAAGCAGAGTGTGCTTCTTGTAACGCGAGCTACCGTTTGTTTCCCAGTCCTAAATGGAGTTGAATCACATGCAGTTTCTGGTCCTACGAGCAAGAGTTGTTTTCTGGTAAGGAAAGTCACTATTGTGCTCACACTGCCATACACAGTGCAAATAGCACTCCCGTCTGTTCCCAGCAAGTACAGTGTATCGGACTGAAGAGGAGCTACTGTTCTTGTCAGTTTCCTAAGCAGAGCTGAACTAGTTATGGCACGTGTGTAGGAAGCACAGTTCTTTTGTTCTGAGCAAGTTCACTGTTCTGGCCTTATAGGAAACACAGTAGAGTAGAAGATTGCTCTTTTCTCAAAAGCAGAGTGTGTTTCTTGTAAGGCGAGCTAGCGTTTGTTTCCCAGTCCTAAATGGAGTTGAATCCCATGCAGTTTCTGGTCCTACGAGCAAGAGTTGTTTTCTGGTAAGAAGAGTCACTATTGCGCTCCCATTGTCATACACAGGGCAAATAGCACTGGCATCTGATCCCAGGAGTACAGTGTATTGGACTGAAGAGGATCTACTGTTCTTGTCAGTAACCTAAGAAAAGTTGAATTAGATATGGCCCATGTATGTAGGAAGCACAGTTCTTTTGTTCTGAGCAAGCTCACTGTTTGGACCCCATAGGAAACCCAGTAGAGTAGATGAGTGCTCTTTACTCAAAAGCAGAGTGTGTTTCTTGTAGGCGAGCTAGCATTTGTTTCCCAGTCCTAAATGGAGTTGAATCCCATGCAGTTTCTGGTCCTACGAGCAATACTTGTTTTCTGGTAAGAAGAATCACTATTGTGCTCTCAATGTCATACACAGTGCAAATAGCATTGGCGTCGGTCCCAACATGTACAATGTATTGGACTGAAGAGAATCTACTGTTCTTGTCAAGTTCCTAAGCAGAATTGAACTAGGTATGGTCGTGTGTGTAGGAAGCACAGTTCTTTTGTTCTGAGCAAGTACACTGTTCTGGCCCTATAGGAAACACAGTAGAGTAGAAGAGTGCTCTTTTCTCAAAAGCAGAGTGTGTTTCTTGTAAGGCGAGCTAGCGTTTCTTTCCCAGTCCTAAATGGAGTTGAATCACACGCAGTTTCAGGTCCTACGAACAAGAGTTGTTTTCTGGTAAGGAAAGTCACATTGCGCTCCCATTGCCATACACTGTGCAAATAGCACTCGCGTCTGTTCCCAGCAAGTACAGTGTATTGGACTGAAAAGGATCTACTGTTCTTGTCAGGTTCCTAAGCAGACTTGAACTAGATATGGCCGTGTGTGTGGGAAGCACACTTTTTTTGTTCTGAGCAAGCTCACTGTTCGGACCCCATAGGAAACACAGTAGAGAAGAAGAGTGCTTTTTTCTCAAAAGCAGAGTGTGTTTCTTTTAAGGCAAGCTAGCGTTTGTTTCCCATTCATAAATGGAGTGGAATCACATGCAGTTTTTGGTCCTACGAGCAAGAGTTGTTTTCTGGTAAGGAAAGTCACTATTGTGCTCCCATTGCCATACACAGTGCAAATAGCCCTCCCATCTCGTCCCAGCAAGTACAGTACATTGGACTGAAGAGGAGCTACTGTTCTTGTCAGTTTCCTAAGAAGAGTTGAGCTAGATATGGCCCCTGTGTGTAGGAAGCACAGTTCTTTTGTTCTGAGCAAGTACACTGTTCTGGCCCTATAGGAAACACAGTAGAGTAGAAGAGTGCTCTTTTCTCAAAAGCAGAGTGTGTTTCTTGTAAAGCGAGCTAGAGTTTGTTTCCCAGTCCTAAATGGAGTTGAGTCACATGCAATTTTTTGTTCTATGAGCAAGAGTTGTTTTCTGGTAAGAAGATTCACTATTGTGCTCCAATTGCCATACACAGTGTAAATAGCACTCGCGTCTGTTCCCAGCAAGTACAGTGTATTAGACTGAAGAGGACCTACTGTTCTTGTCAGTTTCCTAAGCAGAGTTGAACTACATATGGTCCGTGTGTGTAGGAAGCACAGTTCTTTTGTTCTGAGCAAGCTCACTGTTCGGACCCCATAGGAAACACAGTAGAGTAGAAGAGTGCTCTTTTCTCGAAAGCAGTGTGTTTCTTGTAAGGCGAGCTAGCGTTTGTTTCCCAGTCCTAAATGGAGTTGAATCACATGCAGTTTCTGGTCCTACGAGCAAGAGTTGTTTTCTGGTAAGGAAAGTCACTATTGCGTTCCCATTGCCATACACAGTGCAAATAGCACATGCGTCTGTTCCCACAAGTACAGTGTATTGGACTGAAGAGGAGCTACGGTTCTTCTCAGTTTCCTAAGCAGAGTTGAACTAGATATGGCCCGTGTGTCTAGGAAGCACAGTTCATTTGTTCTGAGCAAGCTAACTGTTCTGGCCCTATAGGAAACAGAGTAGAGTAGAAGAGTGCTCTTTTCTCAAAAGTAGAATGTGTTTCTCCCAGTCCTAAATGGAGTTGAATCACAGACAGTTTTTGGTCCTACGAGCAAGAGTTGTTTTCTGGTAAGAAGAGTCACTATT
This sequence comes from Peromyscus eremicus, assembly GCF_949786415.1. Classification (NCBI taxonomy): domain Eukaryota; kingdom Metazoa; phylum Chordata; class Mammalia; order Rodentia; family Cricetidae; genus Peromyscus; species Peromyscus eremicus. The sequence goes on from NW_026735310.1 coordinate 124,061, forward strand.
GTGCTCCAAATGCCATACACAGTACAAATAGCACTCGTGTCTGTTCCCAGCAAGTACAGTGTATTGGACTGAATAGGAGCTACTGTTCTTGTCAGTTTCCTAAGCAGAATTGAACTAGATATGGCCGTGTGTGTAGGAAGCACAGTTCTTTTGTTCTGAGCAAGCTCACTGTTCGGACCCCATAGGAAACAAAGTAGAGTAGAAGAGTGCTCTTTTCCCAAAAGCAGAGTGTGTTTCTTGTAACGCGAGCTACCGTTTGTTTCCCAGTCCTAAATGGAGTTGAATCACATGCAGTTTCTGGTCCTACGAGCAAGAGTTGTTTTCTGGTAAGGAAAGTCACTATTGTGCTCACACTGCCATACACAGTGCAAATAGCACTCCCGTCTGTTCCCAGCAAGTACAGTGTATCGGACTGAAGAGGAGCTACTGTTCTTGTCAGTTTCCTAAGCAGAGTTGAACTAGTTATGGCACGTGTGTAGGAAGCACAGTTCTTTTGTTCTGAGCAAGTTCACTGTTCTGGCCTTATAGGAAACACAGTAGAGTAGAAGATTGCTCTTTTCTCAAAAGCAGAGTGTGTTTCTTGTAAGGCGAGCTAGCGTTTGTTTCCCAGTCCTAAATGGAGTTGAATCCCATGCAGTTTCTGGTCCTACGAGCAAGAGTTGTTTTCTGGTAAGAAGAGTCACTATTGCGCTCCCATTGTCATACACAGGGCAAATAGCACTGGCATCTGATCCCAGGAGTACAGTGTATTGGACTGAAGAGGATCTACTGTTCTTGTCAGTAACCTAAGCAAAGTTGAATTAGATATGGCCCATGTATGTAGGAAGCACAGTTCTTTTGTTCTGAGCAAGCTCACTGTTTGGACCCCATAGGAAACCCAGTAGAGTAGATGAGTGCTCTTTACTCAAAAGCAGAGTGTGTTTCTTGTAGGCGAGCTAGCATTTGTTTCCCAGTCCTAAATGGAGTTGAATCCCATGCAGTTTCTGGTCCTACGAGCAATACTTGTTTTCTGGTAAGAAGAATCACTATTGTGCTCTCAATGTCATACACAGTGCAAATAGCATTGGCGTCGGTTCCCAACATGTACAATGTATTGGACTGAAGAGAATCTACTGTTCTTGTCAAGTTCCTAAGCAGAATTGAACTAGGTATGGTCGTGTGTGTAGGAAGCACAGTTCTTTTGTTCTGAGCAAGTACACTGTTCTGGCCCTATAGGAAACACAGTAGAGTAGAAGAGTGCTCTTTTCTCAAAAGCAGAGTGTGTTTCTTGTAAGGCGAGCTAGCGTTTCTTTCCCAGTCCTAAATGGAGTTGAATCACATGCAGTTTCAAGTCCTACGAACAAGAGTTGTTTTCTGGTAAGGAAAGTCACATTGCGCTCCCATTGCCATACACTGTGCAAATAGCACTCGCGTCTGTTCCCAGCAAGTACAGTGTATTGGACTGAAAAGGATCTACTGTTCTTGTCAGGTTCCTAAGCAGACTTGAACTAGATATGGCCGTGTGTGTGGGAAGCACACTTTTTTTGTTCTGAGCAAGCTCACTGTTCGGACCCCATAGGAAACACAGTAGAGTAGAAGAGTGCTTTTTTCTCAAAAGCAGAGTGTGTTTCTTTTAAGGCAAGCTAGCGTTTGTTTCCCATTCATAAATGGAGTGGAATCACATCCAGTTTTTGGTCCTACGAGCAAGAGTTGTTTTCTGGTAAGGAAAGTCACTATTGTGCTCCCATTGCCATACACAGTGCAAATAGCCCTCCCATCTCGTCCCAGCAAGTACAGTACATTGGACTGAAGAGGAGCTACTGTTCTTGTCAGTTTCCTAAGAAGAGTTGAGCTAGATATGGCCCCTGTGTGTAGGAAGCACAGTTCTTTTGTTCTGAGCAAGTACACTGTTCTGGCCCTATAGGAAACACAGTAGAGTAGAAGAGTGCTCTTTTCTCAAAAGCAGAGTGTGTTTCTTGTAAAGCGAGCTAGAGTTTGTTTCCCAGTCCTAAATGGAGTTGAGTCACATGCAATTTTTTGTTCTATGAGCAAGAGTTGTTTTCTGGTAAGAAGATTCACTATTGTGCTATAATTGCCATACACAGTGTAAATAGCACTCGCGTCTGTTCCCAGCAAGTACAGTGTATTAGACTGAAGAGGAGCTACTGTTCTTGTCAGTTTCCTAAGCAGAGTTGAACTACATATGGTCCGTGTGTGTAGGAAGCACAGTTCTTTTGATCTGAGGCATGCTCACTGTTTGGGACCCCATAGGAAACACAGTAGAGTAGAAGAGTGCTCTTTTCTCTAAAACAGTGTGTTTCTTGTAAGGCGAGCTAACGTTTGTTTCCCAGTCCTAAATGGAGTTGAATCACATGCAGTTTCTGGTCCTACGAGCAAGTGTTGTTTTCTGGTAAGGAAAGTCACTATTGCGCTCCCATTGCCATACAGTGTGCAAATAGCCCTCCCGTCTGTTCCCAGCAAGTACAGTGTATTGTACTGAAGAGGAGCTACTGTTCTTGTCAGTTTCCTAAGAAGAGTTGAACTAGATATGGCCCATGTGTTTTAGGAAGCACAGTTCTTTTTTTCTGGAGAACGCTCACTGTTCTGGCCCTATAGGAAACACAGTAGAGTAGAAGAGTGCTCTTTTCTCAAAAGCAGAGTGTGTTTCTTGTAAAGCGAGCAGAGTTTGGTTTCCCCAGTCCTAAATGGAGTTTGAGTCACATTGCAGGTTGGTTGGTCTATGAGTAAGAGTTGTTTTCTGGTAAGACGAGTCAATATTGTGCTCCAATTGCCATGACACAGTGCAAATAGCACTGGCGTCTGATCCAGCAAGTACAGTGTATGGACCTGAAGAGGATCTACTGTTCTTGTCAGTTTCCTAAGCAGAGGTGAACCTAGATATGGCCCGTGGTAGGGAAGCAACAGTTCTTTTGTTCTGAGCCAAGCTCACTGTTCTGGCCCTGTAGGAAACACATTAGAGTCTGAGAGAGTGCTCTGTTTCTAAGCAGAGTGTGTTTTTGTAAGGCGAGCTAGCATTTGTTTCCCAGTCCTAAATGGCGTTGAATCACATGCAGCTTGTGGTCCTACGAGCAAGAGTTGTTTTCTGGTAAGGAAAGTCACTATTGCGCTCTTAATTGCCATACACAGTGTAAATAGCACTTACGTCTGTTCCAGCAAGTACAGTGTATTGGAGTTGAAGAGGAGCTACTGTTCTTGTCAGTTTCCTAAGCAGAGTTGAACTACATATGGTCGTGTGTGTAGGAAGCACAGTTCTTTTGTTCTGAGCAAGCTCACTGTTCGGACCCCCATAGGAAAGCGTAACAGTAGAGTAGAAGAGTGCTCTTTTGTACTAAGCAGTGTGTTTCTTGTAAGGCGAGCTAGCGTTTGTTTCCCAGTCCTAAATGGAGTTGAATCACATGCAGTTTCTGGTCCTACGAGCAAGAGTTGTTTTCTGGTAAGGAAAGTCACTATTGCGTTCCCATTGCCATACACAGTGCAAATAGCACATGCGTCTGTTCCCACAAGTACAGTGTATTGGACTGAAGAGGAGCTACGGTTCTTCTCAGTTTCCCTAAGGCAGAGTTGAACTAGATATGGCCCCTGTGTGTAGGAAGCACTGAGTTCTTTTTGTTCTGAGCAAGTTCACTGTTCTGGCCCTATAGGAAACACAGTAGAGTAGAAGACTGCTCTTTTCTCAAAAGCAGAGTGTGTTTCTTGTAAGGCAAGCTAGCGTTTCTTTCCCAGTCCTAAATGGAGTTGTGTCTCATGCAGTTTCTGGTCCTAATGAGCAAGAGTTGTTTTCTGGTAAGAAGAGTCACTATTGCTCTCCCTTTGTCATACACAGGGCAAATAGCACTGGTGTCTGTTCCCAGCAAGTACAGTGTATTTGACTGAAGAGCGTATCTATTCTCGTCAGTTTCCTAAGCAGAATTGAATTAGATACGGCCCGGTGTGTGTAGGAAGCACAGTCCTTTTGTTCTTAGCAAGCTCATTGTTCTGGCCATAGAGGAAACACAGTAGAGTAGAAGAGTGCTCTTTTCTCAAAAGCAGAGTGTGTTTCTTGTGAGCAGAGCTAGCGTTTGTTTCCCAGTCCTAAATGGAGATGAGTCACATGCAGTTTGTGGTCCTAAGAGCAAGAGTTGTTTTCTGGTAAGAAGAGTCACTATTGCGCTCCCATTGCCATAGTGAGTACAAATAGCACTCGCGTCTCTTCCCAGCAAATACAGTGTATTAGACTGAAGAGGAGCTACTGTTCTTGTCAGTGACCTAAACAAAGTTGAATTAGATATGGCCCATGTGTGTAGGAAGCACAGTTCTTTTGTTCTGAGCAAGCTCACTGTTTGGACCCCATAGGAAACCCAGTAGAGTAGATGAGTGCTCTTTTCTCAAAAGCATAGTGTGTATCTTGTAGTCAAGCTGGCGTTTGTATCCCAGTCCTAAATGGAGTTGAATCCCATGCAGTTTCTGGTCCTACGAGCAAGAATTGTTTTCTGGTAAGAAGAATCACTATTGTGCTCTCAATGTCATACACAGTGCAAATAGCATTGTCGTTGTCTCCCAGCATGTACAGTGTATTGGACTGAAGAGAATCTACTGTTCTTGTCAGGTTCCTAAGCAGAATTGAACTAGATATGGTCGTGTGTGTAGGAAGCACAGTTCTTTTTTTCTGAGCAAGTTCACTGGTCTGGCCCTATAGGAAACACAAGTAGAGTAGAAGAGTGCTCTTTTCTCAAAGCAGAGTGTGTTTCTTGTAAAGCGAGCTAGAGTTTGTTTCCCAGTCCTAAATGGAGTTGAGTCACTTGCAGTTTCTGGTCCTACGAGCAAGAGTTGTTTTCTGGTAAGAAGATTCACTATTGTGCTCCAATTGCCATACACAGTGTAAATAGCACTCGCGTCTGTTCCCAGCAAGTACAGTATATTAGACTGAAGAGGAGCTACTGTTCTTGTCAGTTTCCTAAGCAGAGTTGAACTACATATGGTCCGTGTGTGTAGGTAGCACAGTTCTTTTGTTCTGAGCATGCTCACTGTTTGGACCCCATAGGAAACACAGTAGAGTAGAAGAGTGCTCTTTTCTCTAAAGCAGTGTGTTTCTTGTAAGGCGAGCTAACGTTTGTTTCCCAGTCCTAAATGGAGTTGAATCACATGCAGTTTCTGGTCCTACGAGCAAGAGTTGTTTTCTGGTAAGGAAAGTCACTATTGCGCTCCCATTGCCATACACAGTGCAAATAGCACATGCGTCTGTTCCCAGCAAGTACAGTGTATTGGACTGAAGAGGAGCTACTGTTCTTGTCAGTTTCCTAAGCAGAGTTGAACTAGATATGGCCCGTGTGTCTTTGAAGCAGAGTTCATTTGTTCTGAGCAAGCTAACTGTTCTGGCCCTATAGGAAACACAGTAGAGTAGAAGACTGCTCTTTTCTCAAAAGCAGAGTGTGTTTCTTGTAAGGCAAGCTAGCGTTTCTTTCCCAGTCCTAAATGGAGTTGTGTCTCATGCAGTTTCTGGTCCTATGAGCAAGAGTTGTTTTCTGGTAAGAAGAGTCACTATTGCTCTCCCTTTGTCATACACAGGGCAAATAGCACTGGTGTCTGTTCCCAGCAAGTACAGTGTATTTGACTGAAGAGCGTATACTATTCTCGTCAGTTTCCTAAGCAGAATTGAATTAGATACGGCCCGTGTGTGTAGGAAGCACAGTCCTTTTGTTCTTAGCAATCTCATTGTTCTGGCCATAGAGGAAACACAGTAGAGTAGAAGAGTGCTCTTTTCTCAAAAGCAGAGTGTGTTTCTTGTGAGCAGAGCTAGCGTTTGTTTCCCAGTCCTAAATGGAGATGAGTCACATGCAGTTTGTGGTCCTAAGAGCAAGAGTTGTTTTCTGGTAAGAAGAGTCACTATTGCGCTCCCATTGCCATAGAGAGTACAAATAGCACTCGCGTCTCTTCCCAGCAAATACAGTGTATTAGACTGAAGAGGAGCTACTGTTCTTGTCAGTGACCTAAACAAAGTTGAATTAGATATGGCCCATGTGTGTAGGAAGCACAGTTCTTTTGTTCTGAGCAAGCTCACTGTTTGGACCCCATAGGAAACCCAGTAGAGTAGATGAGTGCTCTTTTCTCAAAAGCATAGTGTGTTTCTTGTAGTCAAGCTGGCGTTTGTATCCCAGTCCTAAATGGAGTTGAATCCCATGCAGTTTCTGGTCCTACGAGCAAGAATTGTTTTCTGGTAAGAAGAATCACTATTGTGCTCTCAATGTCATACACAGTGCAAATAGCATTGTCGTTGGTTCCCAGCATGTACAGTGTATTGGACTGAAGAGAATCTACTGTTCTTGTCAGGTTCCTAAGCAGAATTGAACTAGATATGGTCGTGTGTGTAGGAAGCACAGTTCTTTTTTTCTGAGCAAGTTCACTGGTCTGGCCCTATAGGAAACACAGTAGAGTAGAAGAGTGCTCTTTTCTCAAAAGCAGAGTGTGTTTCTTGTAAAGCGAGCTAGAGTTTGTTTCCCAGTCCTAAATGGAGTTGAGTCACTTGCAGTTTCTGGTCCTACGATCAAGAGTTGTTTTCTGGTAAGAAGATTCACTATTGTGCTCCAATTGCCATACACAGTGTAAATAGCACTCGCGTCTGTTCCCAGCAAGTACAGTGTATTAGACTGAAGAGGAGCTACTGTTCTTGTCAGTTTCCTAAGCAGAGTTGAACTACATATGGTCCGTGTGTGTAGGAAGCACAGTTCTTTTGTTCTGAGCATGCTCACTGTTTGGACCCCATAGGAAACACAGTAGAGTAGAAGAGTGCTCTTTTCTCTAAAGCAGTGTGTTTCTTGTAAGGCGAGCTAACGTTTGTTTCCCAGTCCTAAATGGAGTTGAATCACATGCAGTTTCTGGTCCTACGAGCAAGAGTTGTTTTCTGGTAAGGAAAGTCACTATTGCGCTCCCATTGCCATACACAGTGCAAATAGCACATGCGTCTGTTCCCAGCAAGTACAGTGTATTGGACTGAAGAGGAGCTACTGTTCTTGTCAGTTTCCTAAGCAGAGTTGAACTAGATATGGCCCGTGTGTCTTTGAAGCAGAGTTCATTTGTTCTGAGCAAGCTAACTGTTCTGGCCCTATAGGAAACACAGTAGAGTAGAAGAGTGCTCTTTTCTCAAAAGCAGAGTGTGTTTCTTGTAAGGTGAGCTAGAGTTTGTTTCCCAGTCCTAAATGGAGTTGAGTTACATGCAGTTTCTGGTCGTACGAGCAAGAGTTGTTTTTTGGTAAGATGAGTCACTATTGTGCTCCAATTTCCATACACAGTGCAAATAGCACTCACGTCTGTTCTCAGCAAGTACAGTGTATCGGACTGAAGAGGAGCTGCTGTTCTTGTCAGTTTCCTAAGCAGAGTTGAACTAGATATGGCCCGTGTGTTTAGGAAGCACAGTTATTATGTTCTGAGCAAGCTCACTGTTCTGGCCCTATAGGAAACTCAGTAGAGTAGAATAGTGCTCTTTTCTCAAAAGCAGAGTGTGTTTCTTGTAAGGCGAGCTAGCGTTTGTTTCCTAGTCCTAAATGGAGTTGAATCACATGCAGTTTCTGGTCCTACGAACAAGAGTTTTTTTCTGGTAAGGGAAGTAACTATTGTGCTCCCATTGCCATACACAGGACAAATAGCACTGGCGTCTGTTCCCAGCAAGTACAGTGTATTGGACTTAAGAGGATCTACTGTTCTTGTCAGGTTCCTAAGCAGACTTGAACTAGATATGGCCGTGTGTGTAGGAAGCACAATTCTTTTGTTCTGAGCAAGCTCACTGTTTGGACCCCATAGGAAACACAATAGAGTAGAAGAGTGCTCTTTTCTCTAAAGCAGAGTGTGTTTCTTGTAAGGTGAGCTAGCGTTTGTGTCTCAGTCCTAAATGGAGTGGAATCACATGCAGTTTCTGGTCCTATGAGCAAGAGTTGTTTTATGGTAAGCATAGTCACTATTGCGCTGCCATTGCCATACACAGGACAAATAGCACTGGCATCTGTTCCCAGCAAGTACAGTGTATTGGAATGAAGAGGATCTACCGTTCTTGTCAGGTTTCTAAGCAGAATTGAACTAGATATGGCCGTGTGTGTAGGAAGCACAGTTCTTTTGTTCTGAGCAAGCTCACTTTTCGGACCCCATAGGAAACACAGCAGAGTAGAAGAGTGCTCTTTTCTAAAAAGCAGAGAGTGTTTCTTGTAAGGCGTGCTAGCATTTGTTTCCCAGTCCTAAATGGCATTGAATCACATGCAGTTTGTGTTCCTAGGAGCAAGAGTTGTTTTCTGTTAAGGAAAGTCACTATTGTGCTCTCATTGCCATACACAGTGCAAATAGCACTCGCGTCTGTTCCCAGCAAGTACAGTGTATTGGACTGAAGAGGAGCTACTGTTCTTGTCAGTTTCCTAAGCAGAGTTGAACTAGTTATGGCCCGTGTGTAGGAAGCACAGTTCTTTTGTTCTGAGCAAGTTCACTGTTCTGGCCTTATAGGAAACACAGTAGAGTAGAAGATTGCTCTTTTCTCAAAAGCAGAGTGTGTTTCTTGTAAGGCGAGTTAGCGTTTGTTTCCCAGTCCTAAATGGAGTTGAATCCAATGCAGTTTCTGGTCCTACGAGCAAGAGTTGTTTTCTGGTAAGAAGAGTCACTATTGCGCTCCCATTGTCATACACAGGGCAAATAGCACTGGCATCTGATCCCAGGAAGTACAGTGTATTGGACTGAAGAGGATCTACTGTTCTTGTCAGGTTCCTACACAGAATTGAACTAGATATGGCCATGTGTGTAGAAAGCACAGTTCTTTTGTTCTGAGCAAGCTCACTGTTTGGACCGCATTGGAAACACAGTAGAGTAGAAGAGTGCTCTTTTCTCAAAAGCAGAGTGTGTTTATTGAAAGGCGAGCTAGTGTTTGTTTCCCAGTCAGAAATGGAATTGAATCCCGTGCAGTTTTTGGTCCTACGAGCAAGAGATTTTTCTGGTAAGAAGAGTCACTATTGCGCTCCCATTGCCAGAAACAGTGCAAATAGCACAGGCATCTGTTCCATGCATGTACAGAGTATTGGACTGAAGAGGAGCTACTGTTCTTGTCAGTTTCCTAAGCAGAGTTGAACTAGATATGGCCCCTGTGTGTAGGAAGCACAGTTCTTTTGTTCTGAGCAAGTTCACTGTTCTGGCCCTATAGGAAACACAGTAGAGTAGAAGACTGCTCTTTTCTCAAAAGCAGAGTGTGTTTCTTGTAAGGCAAGCTAGCGTTTCTTTCCCAGTCCTAAATGGAGTTGTGTCTCATGCAGTTTCTGGTCCTATGAGCAAGAGTTGTTTTCTGGTAAGAAGAGTCACTATTGCTCTCCCTTTGTCATACACAGGGCAAATAGCACTGGTGTCTGTTCCCAGCAAGTACAGTGTATTTGACTGAAGAGCGTATACTATTCTCGTCAGTTTCCTAAGCAGAATTGAATTAGATACGGCCCGTGTGTGTAGGAAGCACAGTCCTTTTGTTCTTAGCAAGCTCATTGTTCTGGCCATAGAGGAAACACAGTAGAGTAGAAGAGTGCTCTTTTCTCAAAAGCAGAGTGTGTTTCTTGTGAGCAGAGCTAGCGTTTGTTTCCCAGTCCTAAATGGAGATGAGTCACATGCAGTTTGTGGTCCTAAGAGCAAGAGTTGTTTTCTGGTAAGAAGAGTCACTATTGCGCTCCCATTGCCATAGAGAGTACAAATAGCACTCGCGTCTCTTCCCAGCAAATACAGTGTATTAGACTGAAGAGGAGCTACTGTTCTTGTCAGTGACCTAAACAAAGTTGAATTAGATATGGCCCATGTGTGTAGGAAGCACAGTTCTTTTGTTCTGAGCAAGCTCACTGTTTGGACCCCATAGGAAACCCAGTAGAGTAGATGAGTGCTCTTTTCTCAAAAGCATAGTGTGTATCTTGTAGTCAAGCTGGCGTTTGTATCCCAGTCCTAAATGGAGTTGAATCCCATGCAGTTTCTGGTCCTACGAGCAAGAATTGTTTTCTGGTAAGAAGAATCACTATTGTGCTCTCAATGTCATACACAGTGCAAATAGCATTGTCGTTGTCTCCCAGCATGTACAGTGTATTGGACTGAAGAGAATCTACTGTTCTTGTCAGGTTCCTAAGCAGAATTGAACTAGATATGGTCGTGTGTGTAGGAAGCACAGTTCTTTTTTTCTGAGCAAGTTCACTGGTCTGGCCCTATAGGAAACACAGTAGAGTAGAAGAGTGCTCTTTTCTCAAAAGCAGAGTGTGTTTCTTGTAAAGCGAGCTAGAGTTTGTTTCCCAGTCCTAAATGGAGTTGAGTCACTTGCAGTTTCTGGTCCTACGAGCAAGAGTTGTTTTCTGGTAAGAAGATTCACTATTGTGCTCCAATTGCCATACACAGTGTAAATAGCACTCGCGTCTGTTCCCAGCAAGTACAGTGTATTAGACTGAAGAGGAGCTACTGTTCTTGTCAGTTTCCTAAGCAGAGTTGAACTACATATGGTCCGTGTGTGTAGGTAGCACAGTTCTTTTGTTCTGAGCATGCTCACTGTTTGGACCCCATAGGAAACACAGTAGAGTAGAAGAGTGCTCTTTTCTCTAAAGCAGTGTGTTTCTTGTAAGGCGAGCTAACGTTTGTTTCCCAGTCCTAAATGGAGTTGAATCACATGCAGTTTCTGGTCCTACGAGCAAGAGTTGTTTTCTGGTAAGGAAAGTCACTATTGCGCTCCCATTGCCATACACAGTGCAAATAGCACATGCGTCTGTTCCCAGCAAGTACAGTGTATTGGACTGAAGAGGAGCTACTGTTCTTGTCAGTTTCCTAAGCAGAGTTGAACTAGATATGGCCCGTGTGTCTTTGAAGCAGAGTTCATTTGTTCTGAGCAAGCTAACTGTTCTGGCCCTATAGGAAACACAGTAGAGTAGAAGACTGCTCTTTTCTCAAAAGCAGAGTGTGTTTCTTGTAAGGCAAGCTAGCGTTTCTTTCCCAGTCCTAAATGGAGTTGTGTCTCATGCAGTTTCTGGTCCTATGAGCAAGAGTTGTTTTCTGGTAAGAAGAGTCACTATTGCTCTCCCTTTGTCATACACAGGGCAAATAGCACTGGTGTCTGTTCCCAGCAAGTACAGTGTATTTGACTGAAGAGCGTATACTATTCTCGTCAGTTTCCTAAGCAGAATTGAATTAGATACGGCCCGTGTGTGTAGGAAGCACAGTCCTTTTGTTCTTAGCAAGCTCATTGTTCTGGCCATAGAGGAAACACAGTAGAGTAGAAGAGTGCTCTTTTCTCAAAAGCAGAGTGTGTTTCTTGTGAGCAGAGCTAGCGTTTGTTTCCCAGTCCTAAATGGAGATGAGTCACATGCAGTTTGTGGTCCTAAGAGCAAGAGTTGTTTTCTGGTAAGAAGAGTCACTATTGCGCTCCCATTGCCATAGAGAGTACAAATAGCACTCGCGTCTCTTCCCAGCAAATACAGTGTATTAGACTGAAGAGGAGCTACTGTTCTTGTCAGTGACCTAAACAAAGTTGAATTAGATATGGCCCATGTGTGTAGGAAGAACAGTTCTTTTGTTCTGAGCAAGCTCACTGTTTGGACCCCATAGGAAACCCAGTAGAGTAGATGAGTGCTCTTTTCTCAAAAGCATAGTGTGTTTCTTGTAGTCAAGCTGGCGTTTGTATCCCAGTCCTAAATGGAGTTGAATCCCATGCAGTTTCTGGTCCTACGAGCAAGAATTGTTTTCTGGTAAGAAGAATCACTATTGTGCTCTCAATGTCATACACAGTGCAAATAGCATTGTCGTTGGTTCCCAGCATGTACAGTGTATTGGACTGAAGAGAATCTACTGTTCTTGTCAGGTTCCTAAGCAGAATTGAACTAGATATGGTCGTGTGTGTAGGAAGCACAGTTCTTTTTTTCTGAGCAAGTTCACTGGTCTGGCCCTATAGGAAACACAGTAGAGTAGAAGAGTGCTCTTTTCTCAAAAGCAGAGTGTGTTTCTTGTAAAGCGAGCTAGAGTTTGTTTCCCAGTCCTAAATGGAGTTGAGTCACATTCAATTTTTTGTTCTATGAGCAAGAGTTGTTTTCTGGTAAGAAGATTCACTATTGTGCTCCAATTGCCATACACAGTGTAAATAGCACTCGCGTCTGTTCCCAGCAAGTACAGTGTATTAGACTGAAGAGGAGCTACTGTTCTTGTCAGTTTCCTAAGCAGAGTTGAACTACATATGGTCCGTGTGTGTAGGAAGCACAGTTCTTTTGTTCTGAGCATGCTCACTGTTTGGACCCCATAGGAAACACAGTAGAGTAGAAGAGTGCTCTTTTCTCTAAAGCAGTGTGTTTCTTGTAAGGCGAGCTAACGTTTGTTTCCCAGTCCTAAATGGAGTTGAATCACATGCAGTTTCTGGTCCTACGAGCAAGAGTTGTTTTCTGGTAAGGAAAGTCACTATTGCGCTCCCATTGCCATACACAGTGCAAATAGCACATGCGTCTGTTCCCAGCAAGTACAGTGTATTGGACTGAAGAGGAGCTACTGTTCTTGTCAGTTTCCTAAGCAGAGTTGAACTAGATATGGCCCGTGTGTCTTTGAAGCAGAGTTCATTTGTTCTGAGCAAGCTAACTGTTCTGGCCCTATAGGAAACACAGTAGAGTAGAAGAGTGCTCTTTTCTCAAAAGCAGAGTGTGTTTCTTGTAAGGTGAGCTAGAGTTTGTTTCCCAGTCCTAAATGGAGTTGAGTTACATGCAGTTTCTGGTCGTACGAGCAAGAGTTGTTTTTTGGTAAGATGAGTCACTATTGTGCTCCAATTTCCATACACAGTGCAAATAGCACTCACGTCTGTTCTCAGCAAGTACAGTGTATCGGACTGAAGAGGAGCTGCTGTTCTTGTCAGTTTCCTAAGCAGAGTTGAACTAGATATGGCCCGTGTGTTTAGGAAGCACAGTTATTATGTTCTGAGCAAGCTCACTGTTCTGGCCCTATAGGAAACTCAGTAGAGTAGAATAGTGCTCTTTTCTCAAAAGCAGAGTGTGTTTCTTGTAAGGCGAGCTAGCGTTTGTTTCCTAGTCCTAAATGGAGTTGAATCACATGCAGTTTCTGGTCCTACGAACAAGAGTTTTTTTCTGGTAAGGGAAGTAACTATTGTGCTCCCATTGCCATACACAGGACAAATAGCACTGGCGTCTGTTCCCAGCAAGTACAGTGTATTGGACTTAAGAGGATCTACTGTTCTTGTCAGGTTCCTAAGCAGACTTGAACTAGATATGGCCGTGTGTGTAGGAAGCACAATTCTTTTGTTCTGAGCAAGCTCACTGTTTGGACACCATAGGAAACACAATAGAGTAGAAGAGTGCTCTTTTCTCTAAAGCAGAGTGTGTTTCTTGTAAGGTGAGCTAGCGTTTGTGTCTCAGTCCTAAATGGAGTGGAATCACATGCAGTTTCTGGTCCTATGAGCAAGAGTTGTTTTATGGTAAGCATAGTCACTATTGCGCTGCCATTGCCATACACAGGACAAATAGCACTGGCATCTCTTCCCAGCAAGTACAGTGTATTGGAATGAAGAGGATCTACCGTTCTTGTCAGGTTTCTAAGCAGAATTGAACTAGATATGGCCGTGTGTGTAGGAAGCACAGTTCTTTTGTTCTGAGCAAGCTCACTTTTCGGACCCCATAGGAAACACAGTAGAGTAGAAGAGTGCTCTTTTCTAAAAAGCAGAGAGTGTTTCTTGTAAGGCGAGCTAGCGTTTGTTTCCCAGTCCTAAATGGCGTTGAATCACATGCAGTTTGTGTTCCTAGGAGCAAGAGTTGTTTTCTGTTAAGGAAAGTCACTATTGTGCTCTCATTGCCATACACAGTGCAAATAGCACTCGCGTCTGTTCCCAGCAAGTACAGTGTATTGGACTGAAGAGGAGCTACTGTTCTTGTCAGTTTCCTAAGCAGAGTTGAACTAGTTATGGCCCGTGTGTAGGAAGCACAGTTCTTTTGTTCTGAGCAAGTTCACTGTTCTGGCCTTATAGGAAACACAGTAGAGTAGAAGATTGCTCTTTTCTCAAAAGCAGAGTGTGTTTCTTGTAAGGCGAGTTAGCGTTTGTTTCCCAGTCCTAAATGGAGTTGAATCCAATGCAGTTTCTGGTCCTACGAGCAAGAGTTGTTTTCTGGTAAGAAGAGTCACTATTGCGCTCCCATTGTCATACACAGGGCAAATAGCACTGGCATCTGATCCCAGGAAGTACAGTGTATTGGACTGAAGAGGATCTACTGTTCTTGTCAGGTTCCTACACAGAATTGAACTAGATATGGCCATGTGTGTAGAAAGCACAGTTCTTTTGTTCTGAGCAAGCTCACTGTTTGGACCGCATTGGAAACACAGTAGAGTAGAAGAGTGCTCTTTTCTCAAAAGCAGAGTGTGTTTATTGAAAGGCGAGCTAGTGTTTGTTTCCCAGTCAGAAATGGAATTGAATCCCGTGCAGTTTTTGGTCCTACGAGCAAGAGATTTTTCTGGTAAGAAGAGTCACTATTGCGCTCCCATTGCCAGAAACAGTGCAAATAGCACAGGCATCTGTTCCATGCATGTACAGAGTATTGGACTGAAGAGGAGCTACTGTTCTTGTCAGTTTCCTAAGCAGAGTTGAACTAGATATGGCCCCTGTGTGTAGGAAGCACAGTTCTTTTGTTCTGAGCAAGTTCACTGTTCTGGCCCTATAGGAAACACAGTAGAGTAGAAGACTGCTCTTTTCTCAAAAGCAGAGTGTGTTTCTTGTAAGGCAAGCTAGCGTTTCTTTCCCAGTCCTAAATGGAGTTGTGTCTCATGCAGTTTCTGGTCCTATGAGCAAGAGTTGTTTTCTGGTAAGAAGAGTCACTGTGGCTCTCCCTTTGTCATACACAGGGCAAATAGCACTGGTGTCTGTTCCCAGCAAGTACAGTGTATTTGACTGAAGAGCGTATACTATTCTCGTCAGTTTCCTAAGCAGAATTGAATTAGATACGGCCCGTGTGTGTAGGAAGCACAGTCCTTTTGTTCTTAGCAAGCTCATTGTTCTGGCCATAGAGGAAACACAGTAGAGTAGAAGAGTGCTCTTTTCTCAAAAGCAGAGTGTGTTTCTTGTGAGCAGAGCTAGCGTTTGTTTCCCAGTCCTAAATGGAGGTGAGTCACATGCAGTTTGTGGTCCTAAGAGCAAGAGTTGTTTTCTGGTAAGAAGAGTCACTATTGCGCTCCCATTGCCATAGAGAGTACAAATAGCACTCGCGTCTCTTCCCAGCAAATACAGTGTATTAGACTGAAGAGGAGCTACTGTTCTTGTCAGTGACCTAAACAAAGTTGAATTAGATATGGCCCATGTGTGTAGGAAGCACAGTTCTTTTGTTCTGAGCAAGCTCACTGTTTGGACCCCATAGGAAACCCAGTAGAGTAGATGAGTGCTCTTTTCTCAAAAGCATAGTGTGTTTCTTGTAGTCAAGCTGGCGTTTGTATCCCAGTCCTAAATGGAGTTGAATCCCATGCAGTTTCTGGTCCTACGAGCAAGAATTGTTTTCTGGTAAGAAGAATCACTATTGTGCTCTCAATGTCATACACAGTGCAAATAGCATTGTCGTTGGTTCCCAGCATGTACAGTGTATTGGACTGAAGAGAATCTACTGTTCTTGTCAGGTTCCTAAGCAGAATTGAACTAGATATGGTCGTGTGTGTAGGAAGCACAGTTCTTTTTTTCTGAGCAAGTTCACTGGTCTGGCCCTATAGGAAACACAGTAGAGTAGAAGAGTGCTCTTTTCTCAAAAGCAGAGTGTGTTTCTTGTAAAGCGAGCTAGAGTTTGTTTCCCAGTCCTAAATGGAGTTGAGTCACATTCAATTTTTTGTTCTATGAGCAAGAGTTGTTTTCTGGTAAGAAGATTCACTATTGTGCTCCAATTGCCATACACAGTGTAAATAGCACTCGCGTCTGTTCCCAGCAAGTACAGTGTATTAGACTGAAGAGGAGCTACTGTTCTTGTCAGTTTCCTAAGCAGAGTTGAACTACATATGGTCCGTGTGTGTAGGAAGCACAGTTCTTTTGTTCTGAGCATGCTCACTGTTTGGACCCCATAGGAAACACAGTAGAGTAGAAGAGTGCTCTTTTCTCTAAAGCAGTGTGTTTCTTGTAAGGCGAGCTAACGTTTGTTTCCCAGTCCTAAATGGAGTTGAATCACATGCAGTTTCTGGTCCTACGAGCAAGAGTTGTTTTCTGGTAAGGAAAGTCACTATTGCGCTCCCATTGCCATACACAGTGCAAATAGCACATGCGTCTGTTCCCAGCAAGTACAGTGTATTGGACTGAAGAGGAGCTACTGTTCTTGTCAGTTTCCTAAGCAGAGTTGAACTAGATATGGCCCGTGTGTCTTTGAAGCAGAGTTCATTTGTTCTGAGCAAGCTAACTGTTCTGGCCCTATAGGAAACACAGTAGAGTAGAAGAGTGCTCTTTTCTCAAAAGCAGAGTGTGTTTCTTGTAAGGTGAGCTAGAGTTTGTTTCCCAGTCCTAAATGGAGTTGAGTTACATGCAGTTTCTGGTCGTACGAGCAAGAGTTGTTTTTTGGTAAGATGAGTCACTATTGTGCTCCAATTTCCATACACAGTGCAAATAGCACTCACGTCTGTTCTCAGCAAGTACAGTGTATCGGACTGAAGAGGAGCTGCTGTTCTTGTCAGTTTCCTAAGCAGAGTTGAACTAGATATGGCCCGTGTGTTTAGGAAGCACAGTTATTATGTTCTGAGCAAGCTCACTGTTCTGGCCCTATAGGAAACTCAGTAGAGTAGAATAGTGCTCTTTTCTCAAAAGCAGAGTGTGTTTCTTGTAAGGCGAGCTAGCGTTTGTTTCCTAGTCCTAAATGGAGTTGAATCACATGCAGTTTCTGGTCCTACGAACAAGAGTATTTTTCTGGTAAGGGAAGTAACTATTGTGCTCCCATTGCCATACACAGGACAAATAGCACTGGCGTCTGTTCCCAGCAAGTACAGTGTATTGGACTTAAGAGGATCTACTGTTCTTGTCAGGTTCCTAAGCAGACTTGAACTAGATATGGCCGTGTGTGTAGGAAGCACAGTTCTTTTGTTCTGAGCAAGCTCACTGTTTGGACACCATAGGAAACACAATAGAGTAGAAGAGTGCTCTTTTCTCTAAAGCAGAGTGTGTTTCTTGTAAGGTGAGCTAGCGTTTGTGTCTCAGTCCTAAATGGAGTGGAATCACATGCAGTTTCTGGTCCTATGAGCAAGAGTTGTTTTATGGTAAGCATAGTCACTATTGCGCTGCCATTGCCATACACAGGACAAATAGCACTGGCATCTGTTCCCAGCAAGTACAGTGTATTGGAATGAAGAGGATCTACCGTTCTTGTCAGGTTTCTAAGCAGAATTGAACTAGATATGGCCGTGTGTGTAGGAAGCACAGTTCTTTTGTTCTGAGCAAGCTCACTTTTCGGACCCCATAGGAAACACAGTAGAGTAGAAGAGTGCTCTTTTCTAAAAAGCAGAGAGTGTTTCTTGTAAGGCGAGCTAGCGTTTGTTTCCCAGTCCTAAATGGCGTTGAATCACATGCAGTTTGTGTTCCTAGGAGCAAGAGTTGTTTTCTGTTAAGGAAAGTCACTATTGTGCTCTCATTGCCATACACAGTGCAAATAGCACTCGCGTCTGTTCCCAGCAAGTACAGTGTATTGGACTGAAGAGGAGCTACTGTTCTTGTCAGTTTCCTAAGCAGAGTTGAACTAGTTATGGCCCGTGTGTA